>NC_090449.1:868866806-869169322 GCF_031143425.1 Pleurodeles waltl
TGCTATTCAAACTTGGATCTAAGACCAGCCATGTTCCAACTAAGAATTTTAAGGGAATCAATATCCTTATCCAAGCTATTCATACATGCCCTCTTGCGCATCCCAGGATCAGAACCAACTGTGGTATTTATTTCAAACATATTGCAAGAATCTGACAGGGAATAGCCTGTTGCCGCCCCCAACCTCTCTAAGAAGGGTAAAATTCCTACTAACTACCACAGGCTTGGTTTTCCAAGGGGACAGCTGTGTAGTAGCTGGGGCACTCTTTCTGAGTCAGTCTACCTTCTCAAGATCACTCAGTGCAGAAAACATATTAGTACAGAGGACATCATACAGTGTACTTGAGTTCTGAAAATGAGGACGCAGTATAGGGTCGGTGGTCTATAAAACATTCCTAGTGGGAGGGTAACAACCTTGGTGTCAATTGTGCTAGGTGATTCCTTTGTGCTTAATATATCACAAACACAAGCAGGACTTTGAAATTTTATGACAAATCATTCCCCCATAATAAATTTTACAGAACGGCCAAGACAGCCAACCTGCCTCACCATAATTATCTAATTTGTCCCCTAAGCAATAAAATGCTTATGCACAAACAACCAGTGAGCAAACCCGTTCCTACGTTGTTCCCAGGACTCCTGTTGGCCAGTTTTGAGGGATGGAACCCTGGCCAAAATTGATACATAGGGGCAAGATGAAGGTGGAAGGCTCAACGTTACTTGAGACGTTACTTGAGATGGAGCAGCAACAGTACTACTTCCAAGTGAACAAAATGGATTGAGTGGATCAAAATTACAAGCTGGCTGATGCAGGTCACTGTCAATGGAGTGAGCCCCAGGCCGCCCCTATCCAGGAAATTTGAAGAATGCCCATTATTGCTTATAACAGCCATGGTTGCATTCCTGAGAACACTCTGAGAAGGCATTTGAGTAGGGTTGCTCCCATGATGTTGACCAACTCACTAACCTTATCACTAGTGGCCGTAGGAGGAACACAGTTAACTCTGCTTAACAGGCCCTCAAGGCAATCCAAACGCTCAATCAAATGCTTAAGTTTCTCATTAAGAATATTTCCAACCCTCACAGACAAAGATTCAATCAGAGGGGGTTCACAAAGTAAAAGGTTACTAGTTTGAAAGGCCATTGATTGCTTAGAGGAGCCCGAATGAGGTTCGGGATGAGGTTGTGAGGACACTGCTGACTAAATCCACGTGCGCAATGTTTATTATTGGAAGGAGAATGCCCAAGCTGATTCTGCTTCACAGCCGCTAATCTTCCCAATACTCTTTTTCATTTAGTAGTAGCGGTGGAAACAGTCTGTGAAGGAGAGGAGTCACCCCACTCGGGCACTGGCTCAGCAGTAACATGCAGACCAGCATATTTGTTGGAACAAGCAACTGCCGGCTGGGTGCCAGCCCAGTTCTCAGACATAGGTTAGGCATTTAGTCAATTGCAGACACAGCTAGGGATACCCGAAGTCCAAAGAAAGCCTGCTCTCTGTCTGTTCAATCTCGTTTGGTACAAACCCAACATCCCTTTCCAGCATACTATCAATAAACATAGAGGGGTGTGCAGTGATAGTTCTCTCATCAACCTTGAACTTCCCCACAGCTACCTTACCAGAATGATGCTCCAAGATCTTTCCCCAGGCACACGCCTGGCATTTCCCACCTACATCCTGCACAGTGGGAACTCTCTGGTAGTTTTAAGTATAGCATCTCTAGGTGTGGCAACACAGTGGGCGGTCCTATGTGGTGGGCATTATGGAACTCAAACTCCTTTTCCAACGAGGCCCCCACTCTGCCCCCAACTGACTCCTTCTTGCTTGTCCCCCCTTAGCAGTCATGTCACTCTCTCAACTACTCCTTCTGCGCTTTACAAATGGTATCCTCCCAGCTGAATAAACATACATTAAGGGGTGGCAAACAGGGGTCTTTTGACAAATGAACACTGTTCTGGTGGTTTAAGATGCTGAAACAGTGTCTCCTCTGAGTTCCAGGCAGGTTATTCCATCTAATTCACACACTTTCCAAATGTGTTCTCCCCCCAGGGTAAGTATATTTCATTTGTGTTTTGACAAACAGGTATATGGGCAAATTACCACTGTGTTGGCGTTTGGGTTTATAGAAACATGGCCTTCTGGGAGTTGCTGTCATGTCACTCTCTAAAACACTATACAATGGTTATCCCCCCAGGTGAGTACACATCATTTGTGACTTAACAAACAGGAGTCTTTGGAGGAGAGGAGATTGGACTGGTCTTTAGAGAGACAGCAACAGAGCCTCCTGGGAGTTGCAGTCCTGTAATCTCCTGAACTACATACACTATAAAAATATCATCCTCCCAGGTGAGTACACTTCAATTGAGAGTTGAGACACAGGAGTCTTTGGCCAAGAGAACATTGTGCTGGTATTTGGAGTTACAGAAACAGGGCCTGGTGAGAGTTGCAGTCATGTCACTCTCTCTAATACACACACTATACAAATGTTTTCCCCCCAGGTGATTACACTTCATTTGTGAGGTAACAAACAGGAGTCTTTGGGCTGGTGGTTGGAGAGCAATAACTGAGCCTCCTTGGAGTTGTAGCCTGTACTACACACACTATACAAATGGTATCCTCCCAGGTGAGGACACTTCAATTGAGACTTAAGACACAGGGGTCCTTGGACAAGAATACACTGAGTTGGTGTTTGTAGTTACAGATACAGAGCCTGCTGGGAGTTGCAGTCATGTCAGTAGCTCTAGTTCACAACACTTGGCAAATGGTATACTCCCAGGTGAGTGAGGAGCATTGGAGGGATTATAAACAGGTGTATTTGGGCAAGTGAATCTGTGCTGGTGTTTGGAGTTACAGAAACAAGGGCTGCTGGGAGTTGCAGTCATGTAACCTTCTGTACTACACACACTATGCAACTGTTATCTTCCCAGGTGAGCCCACTTCAATTGAGAGCTACCAAACAATGATATTTGGACAAGAGAACACTGGGCTGGTGGTTGGTTTTACAGACACAGGGCTTTCCTGGCCTTAGTAATCATGTCACTCCCTTCCAGTTCCCATATCTGACAAATGATATCCTCCCAGCTGAATAAACTTAAATGGTGAGTTCTCAGATAGTGGTCTATGGACAGGATAACACTGTTCCAGTGTTTGGAGTTGCAGAAACATCGCCTCCTGTGAGTTTCAGTCAGGTTACTCGCTCTACTACACACACTTGACCAATTTTTTCCACCAAGTGAGTACAATTCAATTGAAAGTTCACTAACAGATGCATTGTAGCATGTGACCACTGTGATAGCATTTGTATTTACCGGAATAGTGCCTTCTGGAAGGTGCAGTCAGGTCACTCCGTGTACTTCCCACACTTGACAAATTGTATCCTCCCAGGGGAGTAAAGTTCATTTGTGATTTGCCAAACAGACGTATGTGGACAAGCAACCACTTGTCTGGTGTTTGGAGTTGTAGAACAGTGTCTGCTGGGAGTCGGAGTCATGTCAGTCCCTGTGCTACACACACTATACAAATGTCATCTCCCCAAGTGAGTACACTTCAATTGTGAGTTGCCAAATAGAGGGCTTTGGACATTGGGCTGGTGAGTGGAGTGACAGTAAAAGTGACAAAAGGTGAGCTGTAGGCATCATGACATAGCATTTTGGTGACAATTTTAATGTTGTGACTTACCAGGCTCCACTCTCCCAGTTATTCCTGTAAAGCCCTCAGGATGCAGGATGGACAATACCTTCTACTCCCAGTGAAAGGGATGTAATGGGGCACTAGTAGGGCCACTGCCAGTTTTCTTGACCTGCAGCTGGTGCCTGGAGATCAGGGAACGGACCGTGCCACTGAGGTCATTCCACCTCTTCCTAATGTCCTCCTTTGTGTGCAGGTTGGTGCCTACATCATTGTTTCTGTCAGCTATCCTGTCCTAGATTTCCATTTTCCTACAGAGAGGAGTATGATGAACTTGTGCTTCAAACAATTGTTTCTCTACTCTTATGATTTCATCCACCATGACTTTTAACTCACCCTCAGAAAAAAAATGATTTTTTGAATGTGACATGATGGAACCAAAAAGAAAAGGGTGATAGTGAGTTCCTTAACAAGAGAAGAGCAATAGGCTGTGAATAAACAAAAGTGCTTGGAGGGTATTCAGTGGGATGGTGAAACAAGGGATGCCTAATCTGTGTAATAATCCACATGTGCTGGTCATGGTTCTTTGACTCCAAGGCCTATATTTATACTTTTTAGCGCCACATTTATGAAGCTTTTTGATGCAAAAGCGGCACAAAAAAATTATGCAAATGTCACGCTAAAAAAAGTATAAATATGGGCCCAAGTGTGAATGTAAGGGATTGTGGTCTGTGAAGGGGTGTGTTTTATAGTGTCATTTGCAGGTGTGTCCAGTGTAGCAATGTGTGTCAGCTGTGTTGCTTTGAAATTCATCCAATGTGCAGTTGTGTATTACTTTGGTGACCGCAGGCCGCCATGGTTCGGACCACCATTGGTTGACCGCAATGGAGGTCTGCCATGGTGACTATGCTTGTGATAAGGTCAGTGGTTGGTCGCGGTGCTGATGGCCCTTGAGATCAGATCACCTATTTACAGACCTCCACACCACTACCAGCCTGCTTTTTTTGGTTGGTGGTCAGCCTTCCTGCCTGTATAACTCGTGATACACACATGGTGGTCTTTTTAGGGCCACCAATATGGTGGTCAGGTGGTCCAACTGCCAAACTCGTATTGAGACCCTAAGTCCGAACATAGAAATCTTCACAAACGCTTTGAGTCAAAGCTCCTTGATGACAACCCTCCCTCCTCAACACCACCTGCAGCCTTGCCTCATTGAACTTTACCTTCTCAGAACATTGTCTTCAAAATTTCATCTAAGTCTGAAGTAAGCACAAACTGTGCCCAATCCACTTCTTGTATCCAACCTGCGCTCCATCATGGTTGGCCATCTTTTTCGACTTTGACCTGGTCTTGCATGACTAGATATCCACAGTTGTTGTTTTGACCTTTAGGCACTAGTTTTTATTAAAAACATAAACAATGCATAGCTCTGGATCTACTTATTGGATTTGTGTTGTTTTGGTGTTAAATAATGTATTACAATTTACTCTAGCATGGCTTAATTAAGTGACTTTTTGTGGTTCACCCTGGCATGGGTTGTTGCTGTTGCTTGACTAGGGCTCACACCCCAGTCACTGAACAACCTAATTTCTCACACTTAATTTATGAGAAGGAAGAGTGGACTTGCTTACCTTCATCTCAGGCACCCAGACCGACTCACATGGTCAGTCAGCTGATCTTCTGTGTGAGCTACAGGGTCATAACAAGCTTCAGAATCTTCCCTGAAACTGCCCATCTGACATGCTGCATTGTAATTGCCTGAGCCCTGCTGCTGTCCTCTTCCTAGAGTATGTTGTGAACCTCAGGAGGTGCCCCCAAGGTCCTGGACTTTGAGCTGGCATCAGACTGTACTCCTTCCTACCTTATTGTGAGTTTCATCAAATTAGAGGCAGCACAGCTTAAGCATAACCCCACATAGCAGTCACTCATACCTCCTGATTGGTGGCCTCAATGGAATTAATGAAGTGTGGTGCAGCTCAATGCAGGACGCCTCATGGCAGCCTCTCATATCTCCTGATTGGTGGGCTCATCGGAGCCAACAAAGCACAATGCAGCTTGACGCAGGACTCCATATGGAAGCCCTTCACAGCTAATGATTGGTGGCCTCACTGGAACTATGCATCATTATGCAATCTGATGCAGGACCTCGCATTGCAGTCTCCGCAGCTCCTGATAGGAACCAAAGCAGCACATTGCCACTTGAAGCAGGGCTTCTCAACACAACCTTAGCTGCTTTTGATCAGAACTAATGCAGCACAACTTGGAACAGGACTTTGCTTCACAGCAACACATAGCTCCTGACTGAAACTGACGCAGAGATTTGCAAAGCCTCAGTTCAAGGATATAAGGTACAACTCTTAGTGACATAAACTAGTCCCGTATCTGGCATGTGTTCCACTGCAGTCAACCTGAACTTGTGAAAGTCTCAGTCCAGCGCGATCAGATGACCGCAGTTAGCGCTTCGTGCTTTTAGCACTATTTTTGAAAATAAAATCGAATAGCCAATATCTCCCATTCTTCTACTCCCTCAGCAAATAACCAATCTCTTCCAGGAAAAATGGATGCAAATGAGTTTATATAATGTTTCTAAAATGTACAGATCTCCTTGACCTAAATAAATTGCATTGTTATTTTCGGTTCAGAATTATATAAAGCTGAACCAGTCTTGCCAGGATTGAGACCTATGACCTTGAGGTCGAGGGGCTCATCCTTGCTGCTAACCAAACATATCTTATTACTTCGATCATGCTACAAAACCATAGTTTTTTATTCCTACCTAGTAAACCTATCTGTCTGCTAAACTGAAAATGACAAAAGAACTGCAATTGTTAAGTGTCAACCAAGAGACCGGTAACAAAAACATCAACCTAATTATTTATCATGTCTTATGCCAACAAACTGATATGTTATTGTGTGCATTACACGTGCAGTGTGAACGGTTTTAGTGACGAGTTTCCATTTTCCCTTAACTCTTTTGCACACAAGGAGAAAGTCTCTGTTAATGACTTCTTAGGAATAATTGATGAAAACGAAATTAGAAACCAAGTCAGTTCAATTTCATTTGATCTCTTTATTAAACAGTTCGCTGCCATTGCATTAGGAATACATAAAAAGAAAAAAATGCACTCGAATGACAGGTTATTTTAACGCTGTCTAAACAGTACTTATTTCAGGAAAATTGCTACTTGAATTTCAGTTACTAAAATTAGAATTAACTTTCAAAATGAATTAAAGATAAGATTGACTGCATTACCTATTTGCATAATTGGATCCTCGTTGACGCTTATAAGAAAAGTGTACTTCAGGCTTACCCATAAACCCTCAGTTTACCCAAAGAAATGTATCTATATAATATTAATATATTTTTATTACCACAGTAGTCATTGTTTCAAAAAGAGGACTCTGGAGCTCTTAGCTGACAATCTGAACGTGAAAAGAAAAAGATTAACGCCACCAACAAGCTGTGCATAACATTTAAGCAGAAATGGTGCAAAGAGTTTCAAAAGCAACCGCCTTTTGTATTCGCCATTGTCTTCCCAAATTCTGATGATCATGCCAAGAATGTTATTGTTTGTTTGCGAATAGATTGCTGGAGGCCTCTTCTACTGCAGTTGAGATAATAATGGAGCTTTTAGGGAGTCAAGTTCCTGAGTCAGGACGACACTTGTAAGCCCAATGCTAAGCAAAGGTCAGTAGCATGTAAATGTATGCTGACAGTGTTAACGCAGAAGAGGATATAGGGTCAGATGTACAAAAATGTAGGGTTTGCTATTTCCTGAATGCGATTCTTGCAGAATTGCTATTAGGAAATTGCAGTTCGTAATATAAGAAAACTCACAACTCTGGAATTACGATTCCTAGTAATATGCAAGTAATATGCAAGTCGAAATACCTCATGAACAATAATGAGGTAAGTCCCAGTTTGCGACCCACTAGAAATTGCAACCATCACAGAGATGGGATCAGCAGTCCACCATGTCTGTGATTCGGTTGGACCTCTGCCTGCTCTCCAAACATATTTAATATTCTCAAAGGGGAAGGGGTCCTCTGCGGAACCTCCTTCATATGCAAATGGGTTACCACCTCCTTTGAGGTGTGGGTATATTATTCAAGTTTTGCGACAACAATTTGGTTGGTAATATCCAATTTCTGATATTTGGAAAGGACACCCTAAACACGTCCCTTCCAAATACTGAAACAGTATGAATTAGTAATGCCACATATCAATTCTGTAACATACTACCGAATCAGAATTTGGTGCTTTTTCTGTTCACAAATGGGCCGATTCTGCAAATCAGATGAGTGGCACTGTTACAATTATGAGAATTGCCCATTTACAACTACAAAAAAAGCTTAATATATTTGGCTGATAGTTAAGTGAGGCCACCACAAAACGGCCTACCTAAACACCCCGAAGAAGGATCATCAAAGCTATAAGTTGCCCTGAAACCACTAGATCAAAAATCTGGTAAACGAGAAACTTCAGTGAATACATGCCATTAAATTGTATTGTCCGGTTTTGTGCCAAGGTTTAGTTATGAGACTTAAAATATTTTGTGGTTTGAGTGGGATATGCGACTAGCAATTTTTGGAGAGAAAAAAGTGACATATTAATATAATTTTTACTAACAACTTGACTGTCTCTCTTAATTAACTGTGGTTTACTATAGGAACATTTCAATCCCTGGGCCCAGGTTTATCAAGCCATTGCCTTGTCCTTGTGTTAAGCAGGGCGTCTCAAGGACAATGCAAAGTTTTCAATAATATTTACAGACCCTCACAAAGGATGATTTGCAACACCTTGTGGGGTTTTGTTAAGAAATGTAATACTACTCAGTTGCTTGTGCTTTTTCAAGTTACATTTCAACTTGGGAGTCAGTCCAAGGATGGAGCGTGGGTGTACCCATGCATCCACCCATGGATTTTGGAGCATTACCAAATTTACTCTAGCTAGTAAATCTGTGAGTACATTAAAATGTTATGCCTTCACCAATAAGGCATAATGCAAGACATAGAAAGAGGAAAATGCCTCTAAGGATTGTTTTGTACAGCAAGGTGTCCCTTCCTACACAAAAACAATCCTGCCTGTAATGCAGGCACCCTTGTACTGTGTCATTGCAAGGAGAGAACAGAAATGCTCAATATGTTTGTAAGTATTCAGAACAACCCAGGACTTCCAAGAACGTAACAGGTATCTGCAACTTTATTTTTGAATACTTGCATTCTCCTGAAAACAGCTTTGTTCATCAACAGAAGATTTGCCTTGACATGATCCACTTGAGAAATTAATTTGTTTAATCCTCTTCCTTGGTCACGCACCATGATTAGTTTCCAGTGTCAGAACCTACTCACAGTGTGCTGCAAAGTGTCATGATTAGCGCAGAAATTGAAAGTAATTTGCCTGGTATTCTCAGCTGACTCTTTCATCTATAAGTACTGCTGTTAAACACCAAAATCCTTTTTCCTGCCATAACACCAGGGCCCATATTTATACTTTTTTAGTGCTGTTTTTGTGCCGCTTTTTGACGCAAAAAATAACACAAACGTACAAAATACAATTGTATTTTGTAAGTTTGCGCCGCTTTTGCGTCAAAAAGTGGCGCAAATGTGGTGTTAAAAAAGTATACATATGGGCCCAGGTATCTACAAATGATCCATATAGAAAGTCCGAACTCAGTCATGTTTTTGATAATGTATTTTGAAACAGCAAATGTTCCATTCAGAACTGACTAGGGGCCAGATGTACGACCCAGAGTTTTGCGGCTCACCATTTGCGACTCGTTTGTGAGTTGCAAATTGCGAGCAGCTAAACATTATGTACAACAATGTACTTTACACTGTTTGCGATTCGCAATGGGGTCACAAATGACTTACCTCATGAATATTCATGAGGTAGGTCGCAATTTGCGACCCCATTGGGAATGGCCACCCTCACGGGGATGGTGGCCTGCTGGAGACAGCAGACCACCATGTCTGTGACTGCTTTTAAAGCAGTTTTTTTAAAAAAATGCAGACCGTTCACTTTAAATAAAAATAAGATGCATTTCAAAAACAAAAATGAAAAGTTTTCTTTTCAATTTTTCAGAGCAGGCAGTGGTCAGTGGGACCACTGCCTGCTCCGAAAAAATATTTTCCCTGCCATTCACAAAGGGTTCTCGTTTGCGAATGGGTTAGCACCAATTTGAAACTGGAGCTAACTGCGATTGTTTTGTGACTGCATACACGGTCACAAAACAATGCTAAATCGCGCTGCGACTTGCAATTAGGAAGGAAACGCCCCTTCCTATTTGCGACTGGTAAACCTATTTTGCGATTCGGTAAATAGATTACTTAATCGCAAAATAGGCTCTGTACATACCAACATGTTTTGTTCCTGTAGCAAACGGTCCAATTCTGCGAATCGGGCCGTTTGCGATAGGAAAAATGGTACGTACATGTGCCCATAGATGAGTTGTTTATTAGGAGGACGTATGATTATCCATAAATATTTGAAGACATCTTGCAATTTAGTGATTGATTAATTTGCACCTGAAAAAGTGGTCCTGGTTTTCACCCCATCCATAGATCAAAGGGCACAGACATGTGAAAAGCAATTATGAGAATTAATCGTAGGTGTGTCTATTCACAGTAGTCTCATCAATTATTTTACTGCAAGTGTTGCAGTGAGAATATGAAAGATGGCATAGAGTATGTCATCAATGGTATAGTAAGTGGATTAATTAGCTGTGCATGGTGAAAGCGTGAGTTATAGTTACCTTTGGGTGTGAGTTTTAGTTACTTGAAAAAACTCTAACTATAGCTACTGAATTTCTATGCGTAAATTCAAAGCCTAACTATAACGTCCTTGTAACTTTTTTTTTTAGTGAATTTCTATGTTTTTTTAACATATAGTAATTTTCATTGCTAAAAGTGAGTCCAACCACCTCCGTGCATAGCCCCCAATCTTGCTTTGACAGCAGCTCCCTGCTTACTGAAGCATTTCATCTCTGTTCCCTGCATGAATGCAGGGGTCAGAGGAAAGCTTTGGCTTTTGACAGAGGGACCTGCTTTACAGGTCCCACTGTCAAAACTCAAAGTGTTTGTTGTGGCTTGGCTTGGCTGCAGAACTGCAGCCAAGCCACAGCAAACAGCAATGTCCCAGGGATGGGCACCCCGGTACATAGCAGGAGCCGCCCTGAGGGATTGTGGTCCCCAGGACAATCAGTGGCTCCAAAAGCGGGCCGCATGGCCTCCTTCCAATGAAAATAGCCCTGAGTGTGGTGGTCCTGGGCTTGAGGTTTTTTTTAAATGAAAGCCCTGGTGAGGTGGCGGTCCCCAGGGCAGCGAGGGGGTGCCTAAGGCCCCCCAATTTTTTTTTTAAATGAAAGCTCCGGGAGGTGTTATTCCCCGGGGCTGTGGTGGATTGGAGGACCCCACACAAAATGTTTTTGCCCCCAGGACCTAGTCTACCTGTGGGCCTATATAAAAGCAGGCACAGGAGCCCACACTTGTTTTAAAAAAAATATATATATTTTTTTTTTAATGCTTTATTGCAGTGAAGGGGTCCCTCTGGACTCCCCCCCCCCCTCCCCCCCCCCCCACCAGCGCAAAGAGGTCAGGTTTCTCTAACCTGGCCCCATTTCTTTAAAAAAATGTTTCTTTCTGGGACTCCGGTCAAGCCAAACCCAAGATGGCTGCCAATACTTCCTGGTTTGAAATGTTGGCAGCCAATCAGAGCTTTGCATTTCTCTGCACGAGCTCATCTTTGTTCACAAACACTTTGGCCAGAGATATACAAATTTGAATTTCCCTACATTTCTCAAAAAGTACTGAATGGATTTACACCACATAAGCAAAAGCGTAATCTTCGAACCAAAAACTAGCTTTCTGTCAACTTTGGTGTAATTGTGTCTAGTGGTTTAGGCTGTAGACATGTATAATGAATTCTATGGGAATTAACATGGGAAATGCAAAATTTTTTTAGCCCCCTTTTTCTCGGACACCACTTGACGATTCACCTAAAAACTTTCCGTATGCAATGAGAATCACGGCAACACTTTTTTGGGGGAAAATTTTGTGAAGATTCGTCAAACTGTGCCAAAAATCACTTTTTCTATGGAAACATGGTCCTAACTCTAACTATCCAGTGGCGACCGCCGTTGGTAACACACATACATATATAAATATATTTATAAATATTTGTGTGTGTGTGTGTGTATAATATATATATATATAGATATATATATATAGATATATACATATGTGTGTAAATCAGAAGAGAACATTTTAGCTTTGATTTTTATACACCAACAGACATGGTTAAAAAATGCATTACCATGTTTGAAAATAACACATGTGATTGCCATGGCAACTGCTCTCAGAAATGTAGAGTCTGATGTGCTAAAGATTGCTTGCAATTTCTTTTACAGAGGTTCTATCGTATACGATACTCTAAAGTTACATTAATATTGCAACATCAGATTTGTTTGAACATATCTGACGGAGCACTCCTATTTCTTCCTTCGAGACACACCTTCCTCTTACTTAAAGGTTACAAATAAATTGTTCACATTAGGATTTCTATATAAAACAGAACCTTTTCTCAATGGGAATATTGTAGTAACTCCTCAGGCATTAACAAATCCTTTACATACAATGCCCATTCATGCCAATGCTTCCTGAAATCTACTCACTCAAAAAGACATTTTGTGGCCTTCATGACTCCCTTCTTCTCCAAGTCCCTCGTAAATTGGTATACCATGTACTCAGGGCCTGTATTTTAATATTGCTGGTGTACTTGAAGCACCTATTGTGCCACCCACTTAAGTAGCCCCTTAAACGTGTTCTAGGTCTGCCTGTTTGCAGTTTTAACCTGTCAGTTCGACTTGGCATAATAACTCCCTTACCAAGCTCTAAGCTGACATTTCATTATGTATACATCACCCAAAGGATGGTCCTAGGAAGCTGATTAGGAAGGTTGCATTGTAATTAATAAGTTGGACATGAACTTTTAAGCTTTACGTATCCTGGTAATGAAAAATGTCTAGATTAATTTTTCACTACTGTGAAGCCTGCTTGTCCAATAGGTTAACATTGGATTGAATTATTACATTTATTAAGTGCTAACATTTGATTGGAAAAAGGTGAACATGTCATGCTTGGTGTCTGAGCAATTGTAATTTAAAATCATCTTAAATGGTAAAGTTGGATTTCATGTTACACTTTCAGAAGTTCGGAATTTTCCTGTCCTAGCTATTTGATGTCTGCAGCCTGATCCTGGCTCACATGACCGGGTGTGGTTGGCAATTGCATTTTGTTTACTACTCCCAGACATCAATCCAATAGAGAGATTAGGTGTGCTTGAAAGGGCCATCACTAGTAATGTGGGAGGCAGAGCTGGGCATAGCCCTACTTGCAACTGAATAGGCTGTGCCCTGCCTTCACACAAAGAACGTGTCACCACTCCGTTGTTCATGTAGCTAGGCTGGAGTCAGGGCAGAGGAATCTTCAAGTACTTCACAGGAAACTCTCTATAACTTCTCCTACTTCAAAGAAGGCAGTAGGTGTAAAAATAGGACCTTCAGTTCACTTTGCAGACCTGCGGAATGACTCTCAGAGGACTGACTACTGCTGTAGGACTGAAGACTGTTCTATCTACATCTGGAAGTATTGCTCTGCTGCCTGAAGCCTGCCTTGGATCCTCAGAGGCCCTCCATGTTGCTTGAGCACTGTCCCACGTCTTGAACCCAGGGCACCAGAATGGTTCAAATGGCTAATTGTCTGGCCTCTTCATCAGAGCTTTGGGGAAAGAAAAGGCTCCAGCCCTTTTAAACCCGACCCTTGGCCCAGTTTGAGTGAGTCTTAAACCCCCCATGTAGTGCCCCTGCAGTCCTGGATGATTGGTGGTGATGTTAAAGGTGCCCAGATAGACAAAATACAAAACTTGGGAGTTAAAACATTTCTGGTTAAAAACTTCTCTGAAAACTGAGAAGAGACAGAGACTAACCTGCTCGTCTATCCAACCAAGGTACATTGCCAGTCATTCTAATTTTGTGGCAAGTCATGCTACTTTCTTCTCAAAAGCACCAAATACTGTTTAGTGGTTCTTTACTAAAGGGGTATTTGGCTTCATATAACTCTTTTCTCCTACAACCTCCAGCTTCATTCTACTGAAGATTTTCAACATCCAAAGATGTTTAAATGTGGACATTTTCTCCCTGACTTTGTCCAGCAGCTCCCCGATGATGATGCCTCCTCCTCAAACACAGTCTGCAAGGTTGCCCCACTGAACTTTACCTTCTCTGACAACTTTTCCCTGAATTTATTTTAAGTCTGAAAGTAAGTGCCAACCAACCTATTTGTTGCATCTAACTTGATCTCCATTGCCGGTGGTCATATTTTTAAACTTTAAACTAGTCTTGCGCACCTAGATGCCCACGGTTGGAGTTTTGATCTTTTAAGCACTCGTTTTTACCTTGAAATTTAAGAATTTCTATCTTCGGTTCTACTGATTTTTTTTCATTTTGGTATCGCATAATTTATTAACATTTCCTCTATTTTTCTGTATTGGTGTGGGATGTTTCTTGTGTTGTGTTTTCACTTTAATTATGTTTGTGTGCTGCATAATTACTTTACACATTGCCTCTATCTTAAACCTGACTGCTTATATACCAAGCTACCAGAAGGTTAAGTACAGGTTTATTTAGTGACTTTTGTGGTTCACCCTGACAGGGACTGTAGTTGCTGATTGAGCAGGGTGAACATCCCACTCAACCAACAGCGCAATTTCTTAAAAATGCCTTTAGTAACAGAAGTTGCCTTTCCACAATTTCTTATCTGGTTGATTCTGTTACAATTCTGCCTTCTCTCTTCTATGCCTCATTTAAGCACTTTTTATGTAAACATAAGACTGATTATCTCTTTTTGGCCCCTGCAACAACTGTGCACCTTGGTTTAATTATGCTAAGAAAGATTTTTATCACCGACCTATAATGGATCAGTTTCACCATCTTAACCAATTATTTAACATCTTCACTCACCTACGTACTACATTCTCTTTTGATTCTTCTTAATGCCCTTTGCTTGTGAATGATCTTGCTCTTTATTGCACCTTAGAACATTATAATAATTGTGCCTCTTATACTAAGTCTTGGTCTGTGTGATTTGATTCTTCAATGGGTTCTGTCCCTAACTCTGAATACAGCAACAGTTCCTCACCTTTCTCTACAATAATAACTTACTTACTTATGCCTTGGGACTCTTCTGGGGAATAGGTCATCAATCAGAATTCTTCTGCCATCTCTGTACTGGGTTTAACTTTCAATCCAACTCCAGATGTAACCTATCTCCTTGCAGTCAGCCTCGATGATTCTGCACCATGTGTTGCTTGGCCTTCCTCTTTTTCTTCTCCCTTGACAAATTCAGGTCAAGAAGTGCATTGGTGGTGTTTGATGCGGGCTTGCTGAGGGTGTGTCCATTCCAATACCAGCATATTTTCCTGATTTTCACATGAGCGGGGAGTTGGAAAGTCTGCTGCCATAGACGGTTGTTGCTAATGGTGTTTGGCCACTCAAATTTGAGGATTTTCACCAGAAGGACATTAATGATGGTTTGGACTTTGTTTATAGTGTCTACTTTTGTTGTCATGCATGTTTCAGCTCCATATGGAAGGCTGATTTTACATTTGTGTTAAAAAACTCTAATCCTGGTTTGCAGCCTTAGGCCCTTGGAGCACCAGATCTGCTTTAGCTGAATGAAGGGAGCCCTTGCTTTGCCAATTCTTGCCTCAATATCTGCATCTTTGAAGCCCTTCTTGTCTGTGACCTCTTGAATGCTACTCTTTTTTTCTTGTTTCTGAGGCAGAGATTTTGCTTCTACTTCAGCAACCAAAACTGATGGATTCATCATCTGATCCTCTTTCCTCAGCTCTCATAAAACCAATCTTTCCTTATCCCCTTCCATAATTACCTGCCTTTACTACTCGCTGTTTCTTGGATTTTTCCCTTGTTGTTTTAAATCTGCCACAGGTATCCCCCAACTAAAACAGCCATCCCTGAATAGTAAAATCAGCTTTAAATCCCATACCATTTCATTACTCCTTTAGCTCTCTAAAATTGTCCATTGCATTGTTTTTGTATAAGTGTCTTCTTTTCTGTCCTCTGCACTTGTACTGCATAATGTTATTTTGCTCTGGCTACCCTGTTGGAAAAGTCCTACTGGTTTCTCAAGCTTAATCCAAACAATCTGACATACTTTTCACCTATAAAATGCCTACTCCCCCATTTGTTCTTTTGACTTGGACGCATACTCCTTTTGCCTCCCCTATTTTCAATATTGGCATTTGATTATACTCAACTGTGGATTTTGCTAATCAAATTTAATGAATTGCTAAGTCGTGGATTTTTCACCTTTTCATTGACCATAACATCAAACCATTATTTTTCGTTGATGCTTTACAAATATCAGCCTTGCAATTATCAGCTAGTCTTCTTCGTCTTATCTTGACCTTCGTAGAAATTTAATTGACTCTATCAATCTATCCAAAAAGCTGGTGACTGATTTTTTTCTCTTTTCCCTATTTGATCCACATTTCGCTTTACCACACACATCTTGGCTAATTACTTACTTGCTTACAATGTAAGTTCTTGTTTTGTGCATTCTTTTTAAACGTTTTTACTGTCTGGTTCTGCCTTATCTTTGTTTTAGTTTTTTTTCTATGTGCTTCCTTTCACTCAGTGTGTTTTTTGTCTGTGTATTCTGCTTCTCATCCCCCATATGCACCATTCTATTTCAATTTTGTTTTGTAATTTTAGCTCCTAAATAACTGAATGAACTCCACATTTCTGTATGAGGTGGTGTGTGAGTGGGGCTGGCAGACAGACATCAACAGTAGCAGCAGAAGCAGAAGGGGAACACAGGGAAGAGCAGTGGCGGTAGAGTCATTGCAGTAGGTTGGGCCCCTTGGTTGCAGGAGCAGCCCAACTAGGTTCTGGTGTGGCTTGCACCTAGGGGTGAACTCCCACCCCCAAGCCCTCCACCCTTTACACATTACCCAGCCACAGCTCACCCAGCAATTATGCCTCCATTTGTTTTTTGTGACATGGCTCCATGGACTGAGTGCTCCCCTCTACTTCTCGTCACACTAACATATTTGTCTGCCTGCTTGCAGCTGTACTTGCAAATATTGTTTCAATGTGTGTGGCCAATTTGAGGACCATGGAGGTTGCATGTTGCACATTGAAGCTGATTGGAAAGTGGACCCCTGGAGCACAACAATAATAACCACTAATACAAATTACCAACAATAAACAGTGGCTGCAGCCTGCTAATTGACTGCCATCTGTTGGGAGGTGGAATTGCTCCATACAGAAGAAGTGGTCAGTGGTGCAGCCTGCTAGTGGGTTAGTTTCTGTCCGTGACTGTGACTATAATAGTGGCTACTAGCAACATTGTAGCATGCTAGTGCTGCTTCCCTCTGTGACTGTGAGTGTATCGATTAACAGTGACTAGGAAGTCAAGCTGTACTTGTGGTGATAGCCCACCTGTAGCAACTGAAGAATTATGTCAGTATTATATTACCACCCAGCTATACCAGCTATACTTAGGTGAGGCGGGTACCAGTTAGGTGGTGGCTAGATGTTCCACTATTTAACTTGGGCCTCTTAAAAATCAAGTAGATACACCAGAAATAATATTAAATTTACTAGATACACTGGAAATAACAGGAGCTCCGTCCTGCAGTGCCATGACCCTGATGAGTAGATGCAACAATAAAAAGCAAGTGGTTCTGAGATGCTTGCTGAGAGTATATAATAAATAGCTCATGACCTATCTAAGGAAAAGGGGAATGAGCAGAAGAAAATTAGAATCACCACAGCAGGTGTTTATGGACTTCCACCTTAGCACGTAATTGAGCATGTGGAGGACCCTTCTGCCTCTCCCACCACTCCCCTGACTGTCAGCAATTCCAGTAATGCCAGTAATGCCAGTACTGAGAAAGTCTGCTACCACACTCACCATCATATTATTAACTAGTGTTTACCAGACGATTGACAAGGAGCCTGCACCTATGCCAACCACTGGGCCAGCGTTGAGTCCAGTGATGCTGGACAGTGACATAGTGACCCTAGAGGTCATCCTGCCCAGTACTACGGCAGAGTCTTAGGGTATGGCAAGAATGGCATTACTCAAAAATGGACCTGTGTACCAGAGTATTGGTGCAGTTGGTGAAGAGAGTGTAGAAGGGGCTGTTTTAGAAACTGAAACAGTTATAGATGCTACAGTCAATCAAATAGCCCAGGAACATAAGCAAGTCCAAGCAATGTTGTGTAATAAATCGATTGATTGACAAAGTGCATGGATGTCCCCAAGGGAATGGGAGGACATTACCAAGAAGGCTAGTGGAACCAATGACCCTCTCCCTTGATACCTAAGATCCTGATTATGAGTCTGGCAGTCACTAGAGTTCCAGACTCGTGGTGGCAGTCAGGACTGCCTCTGCTGTGGCAGTCAAACCGGGGCACCACCATCTCTGTCGGAGTCGGTGATCCCAACAGGTTGATGGTAGGTACAAGTCACAATTAGCCAGGGTACCTGCTGATTGTGACCTGGTTCTCCACCAGCCGTTTCATGGCGGTTTCACGGCCATAAAAAGGTTGGTGGAGAACAGGTGCAGGGGACCACAGGGAGGCCAGAGCACTGTCCATGCACTTGGCATGGGCAGTGCAGGGGTCCCCCTGCCCAGCACTCCCACAGGCTCACTGCCTGCTATGCAGACAGTGAGCATTGCAAGGGTGCTGGTGCACCCTTCAGGTGGCAGCATTTCCACCTGCTCGATCATGAGCTGGTGACAATGCTGCTGCCACTTTTCCACTAGGCTTCTTGGCAAAACCATTAGTGTTTGTGTGTCAGCCAGAGGAAAAGTCCTAATGGACCCAGAGGGGAGGTAGCCAGTATGGCGGCAACCTCCCCTTCGGAGGTTCGGCTGAAAGGTCATCCAGTCTGCTGATCTCATAATCATGCCCTCAGTGTCTTATCCAGGTCTGGGCACATCAAGACCCTGCAGTGCTGAGTAGCCAGCAGGGAGATGATTGCCCAAGCAGGGGTTATCTGAATACCAGTTCTTTAATGTTTCTTGATTACACCCTCCCTGATGCTCCTCTAAGCACTCTAACTCATGGTAAAGCACGCACAGAGGGAGATGGGTCCTTAGATGGACCAACTACTCTTGACGATTCCAGGGAGGACCAGTCTGGGGTAGGTCATGTGGAAAGTAGTAAAACCTCCAATGGGAGACTCTATCTCAATGATTCAATGTTACAGAGTATTCCAGCTAACCAGTTTGAGGGGAGTATTTCTCCTAATATGGAGGAGCCACAGGGCTTTATAATTTCAGATGGCATGAATTCCCTCAAAAGAGTCTTCTCTTTAATTCTTTCACTTTTGGAGAAGTCATTAGGTGGGACCAAACATATAGGATAATTTCTGCAAGACACCTTGATGCAGCCTCTGAGACTGATACCCAGAATGAGCCTGAAAGCCTGACACCTGAAAAACTGATCTCTGCAGCTCAATCTAATGAACTGGTCACCACTCATCAAGCTTTTCATTGTAGAATGATGGGAAAGTTCCTCCTACTGATGGAAGAAACAGACATTGGGGCACTGGGGCTGGTACAATCACTTGTCACCATATGACTGCCATTGACTGTCAAGATGGGAACTCCGCTTGCACTGTGAAATCTACCTGTGCTATGGCAGATAATGAGAGCAAGCCAGAGGCTGGTGCACCAGGGCACCTAGACAAAGTGCTGTGCAAATCGGGGAGTACTAAAAAAAGTGCAAGTAATGCGACAGGACCTGGGAACGGTGGGATGAAGGGTAAATCAAAGAAGACGACAAGGGGTGATCTAACTTTCTGATTAAATTTTTTTAAGTGGCTGTTTTCCAACTCTAAGGGGTGTAACAACAACCGATTGGCCATAAGTGGCAGCCAAGCGAGCACAGATGCAGCAGAGATTACAGTGTGCATGATACTATTTCCCACCATCCTACTAGAGACTTAAATAATGAAGCAGTGCAAATAACATCCTGCTCCCCTAGCCTGACTCACCGCTGCAGTGCAAGGATGGCCAAAATATAGATACCCTGAATGAGGTGGAAGAGCAAACAACAGATTTGAGGGGTGTTATGGGCATTCATACATCCCATTCAACAGCAATAGGAGAATAAGATGGAGTAATGAGAAGTATCTACTCAAACTCCTACTGTTTGAATATATAGTGACCAAGTATGAGGCCATAATTATGAATTCTTGATAGTGGCAAGATTCTGGCCACTTATGATGGAATGCCAAGTGAGTTGGAGGCCCTGTGGTCCAACCCTGTTGAGTCCAAAACAGCTGGTCCAACTTGTGGAAGGTGAATAGCACGGACTAGCTGGTATGATGACAATTGTGCTAGAAAGAAGAGAGCTGTCTTGTGTGACCTGTCATGGTGCCACTGTAGCCCCACAGTGCAAAGCGATATTCAGGAAATGTAGGAGCGAGTACAAGTGCCTTCTAGATAATAAGAAATTGCTGTTTCAAATGGCACTATGGGTGAAATTGAGGAAGTCCTCGTCTGATAACAATACCAGAAGGTTCTGGGAACTTGTAACAGGGTGGGGAACAGGGCTGTGAATGTTGTAGAAACTTATATTGGCTCACCCGCATGGTTCCACCATTTTAGCGCCTTATGTAGAGTCAATTCTGTAGGTTCATTGGGTACCCTGTTGGTGCAAGAAGACCCTGTAAGGGTTCTTGTGCAACTGACATTTTGGTTCCAGAAGTAGAAAGAGCATGGAGCTCCATGAAGAGGCTTAAGGTGCCAGGCCCTAATCTTGTCCCTATTTTTATGCAAGGAATCATTCAGAGACTATGAAATAAAATTCAGACAGCAATTTGCAGCTCAGACCACAGTAAGAAAAACCATGAGGCCATGTTGCAGGAAAGAAGAGAGGGGGCCATGTGGATTCTCAGGAAGGAATAATACCTTATTTGATGGGCTGATCTCTCAGACAAGGCCATACCAGGAAAGAAAGTCCCAATGCCTCCCACTCACTGTATTCCTTAGAGCTTCCATGGTGTCATTAAGGCGTTGAGGAAGGGTGACCAGACAGCTTTGAACACCAGTAACTGATCATTTAGTGTACCTTTTCAAAGAAATCCAGTGTACCCATTGCTCCATCCATTCTGCTACAGTTGGGGCATCCGGAGCCCTCCACTTTTGCAAAATGCAGAGTGTTGCTCTCACCAGGGAGGATGGCAACCAACATGCACTGCTTATGACCACACTTATTTCTTCATTCGAGAAATGTTAAATAACTTTATAGATGGTGTCAGTGATTCCATCTTAAATTACATTGATGATGATCTCACTGAAGACATCATCCAATGGACGTTACATTGTACTATGGGCTTTTTTGGACTGGACATGATTCATCAAGCTACACTCAGGGTCAAACTTCTATCACCACTCAAGTGGTAATGGATATAACCATTTGCAACATGCAGGAAGCAAAGCATATCTGTCAACTCAATCATATATAGGAGATGTTATCCTCTTTTCTACTGGTATTCATCTGCCTTTGAAACAAAATGGCTCTACAGACATAAACATGATTAACATATTATAAAGCCTTGAATAGCCTCCAAACAAGTGTTTGTTCTTCAGCCCGGTAAACACATTATCTGACCCACAATTTTAAATAAAGAGCTTAACATCTATGCATTAGCCACTGATAAGGCATGTGCAGCCATACTCTATGGATAGCACTTTGCAATTTGTAAAAATAGAGTACACACATCCATGAGACTAGTGGAATTGAGTGCAACCTTGCAACCAAGCTTAAAATTACTCTGCAGTTTAAACTACCTCTAAATGGTCGCCTTGTTGACTCTTCACCAATGTAAATGTACTTTGGAAAGTTATGGAAATAAGGTTCTTGAAATAAATATCACGTCTTATAATTCACCAGTTTTAATAGAAATTGTCAACAGTCTTCTATGTCAAATGTTTAACATGTGAACTTGCCCTAATATCCACAGGTGATTAATCTATTGTAAATAGAAGCTTTGGCTTTCTGACATACTTTTTTCCCCAGAGGCCTTCGAGTTAAGCCACAACCTATTCAAAATGTGCCTCTGCCACTCTCATTAGCTGTGCTTATGCCTACCTTGTTTAACATGGATAACTGCTTACACTCAAAACTTTACTGGTAGGTTAAGTGTGCACGATACAACTTTTACCATACTGAACCAGACTTGTCCCAAGGGTTATGCTGTTTCCACTCTATACACACAGACATGTACAAAAAGCACATCTATGCTATAGATGACTGTAGGGCCTTGACTACTAACTATGGGACATATCTATGAGGATTTGACATAGTGCAGCACATCAAGGTGACTAAGTTGAAAGTGTTAAGCCAAAGTGAAAGGGCAGGAATGCACTGTATTTTCCCCCTGAACTGGCGCCGTTTTGGCAGCCTAGAACCAATGAGGGTCCCCTCGCACCATGGTGCAAAGGTGTCTATGTTGTCAGCAGGATTGATTTTGTGCAGGAAAGGGCACCTTCTTGCGCAGAAGCAATCCATAGAGTTGTTTTCCTCTTTCTATATGTGCTGCAGAACGCGGAACACATGGAAAGAAGATAAGTCCAGCATGAATGAAAATATTTCTCCTTGTTGCGGCTACCCTGGGAAAGCGTAAGGTTTTGATGCATTCCCAGGTTTACAGGTCCTTGTAAATCAGGGAATACATCAAAACCAATTGGAGATGCATGTGAAAACCTACTGCAATGCCCATGGAACACTTCCTTGATGCAGAGTAATGCAACACAGAAACTTGCAGTGCCTTGCCTTACTTCATATCTATGGCACCAGTCAAAGTTATTTGAAGTAGCTTTGTGTTGCCTCATAGCTGTGGTTGAGACGTTTGTGCCACTGCTGCACCCCAAAAAGTGGTGCATGGGTGGTGCAAGCCTCTAATAAATATGCCCTATGGTTTTTTTTTTTTAAAGATCTAAGGATTTATGAAGTTATGTGAAGAGTAGCATAATTGAAAATGTCCCCAGTGTTGCCACTTAACATGTAAAGAGTGATGTAATGTGTGGGGTTATTAGTAGTGCATGACAAAAGTACAGGTAATATTTAGCTAGCTGGTGAATTTCAGTGTTTTTTTCAAATTTCAAACATTAGTTCTTATTTGATTTTGTCACCTAACAACAATGTCACTTTAACTTTGTTTTTAGCACTACATTTATGGGTGTATACGTACCAAAGCTAAGGTCTTAATACCATGCCTAACTTTATTGTCTCTTTAGCATTTGTTTTCTCAAATGAAATGTTTTTCATGTAAGGTAAAGTCTTGGGTCCATAAATAACGTCAATATAACCTTCTGTTTTTTTTGAGCTTTGAGAAAACAGGGCTGATTGCAGAGGCCCCTTAACGTTTTGCTCTCATTTTTCACTTTTTGCTGGTGTTTTCCTGACACTGATGTTGCCCTGGGTAATGCTAACGAGCCCCGGGGCGTGTGCTCTGTATAAAATAAGAATGCAAATTAGGCTAATTATAATTGGCTATGTCAACCTACCTATAAGTCCCTAGCATATGTTAGGGCAGATAGGTTTAGGGACCCCAGCATAGGTAGTGCACCCGTAGGTGCACTGCTGAGGTGCCCAGGGTTATTTCAAAGGCAGTCCTCCCATGCTGGCTGCTTCCAAATAAAATTAAATCTAAATTCGACTTTGGAATTAAAAGTACTTCCAAAGTCTTAAACTACCTTATTTTTACAGTTAGGTCACCCATAAGGTGTGCACTAAGTGCCCCTAGGGTGGGTGCGATGTAGCCATAAGCAGGGACCTTATTAAATATTTTTATAATCCCTGGGGATGTAAAACAGCCACATTTGTTTTTCTCTCACTGTAGTGAATGGCCTCCATAGGCTAACATGGGAAGACTTTATTTTAATGAACAAAGTCCCCTTAAGTGTCAGATGCCTCAAGTTTGTTATCAAATAATTGTTATAATAAACCCCACAACTTACAATTGTTGGATTTAATATAACTAGTCCAGGTAAATAGTAAAACTTTACCTAAAAAGTTGCCAGCTTCAAATCTGTAGTGCCCTTCTCTGATTGGCCAGCCTCTGACAGCCTGGCCAGGATGCCTTGGTGAGGTGTGACGTGGCCTGGCTTGAACACAAAGGATGTGCCTGGGGAGGAGAACTAACTCAGCAGATGGGGAAGCAGGCGGGGGAGGACTGCCAAACTGGTCTTCAAAGGCAAGGAAGAACATCCTGCAACCCCAGACAATTAGATACCTTCTTGATTAGATTAGGAGAGGGCAGGAGAGGGGTGTGTTTAGGATTTTTAGCCACACCAGTGGGTGGGTGCAGTCAGAAGTACCCTCCAAAAATCATTTTCAACCATGATGGATTTTTGAGGAATGTTGTTCCCTCTGAATGATTTTTGTCACACATTCCAGGAAGTGGTCATCACATGGGGAAGGACCCTGCATCTGATTGGAGAACCAGTAACTCTGTTTTTCACCCAGGAGCAAGGATAAATATGGCAGTGCTGTACAAACACCTCAGATCCCTACCAGATGCCTACAAGGAAGAACATCAGCAGAAGAAGGACTGCCCTGCTGGACCCCTTACTTGTACCTGGACGCTGCACTCTGAAGGACTGCTCCATCTGCACACTTGGACTCCACCACAAGAATGACTTTGCCTGGCTTCAACTGGTTCAAGGAGGGACTCCTTTTTTTCTACGTGTGAAATATTGCTAACCAGAGTCCCCTGTCTCAGATAATGAAGAAACTGACCAGTTGACCACTGTCCAGTGGCCAATTTGGAGTTTGAGCTAGGTGCATTCTGGGAGTTGTAGTCCACACCCTCAAGGAGCATCTCAGAGCTTCTGGAACTTTGGAGTGGGCTGTAGTCCAAAAGAACCTTAAAATACCTTTTTAGAAGAATATCCAGAAGTTTGGAGACGATTGGAGAACTTTTTGGAAAAAGCTCCATATAGGGACTGACCGGCTGCGGCAACTCTATATGACTTGCCTCAACCGAGTAGGCACTTTCACCCCATTCAAGTGAATGGGATCCCTACCACTGTCCTGAGAGACACCTGTGCCAGTCACTCCATAGTGAGTGACTGGTTGGTGACTCCAGACATGTATGTCCAAGGAGAAACCAAGAAAGTCAGGATAGCCACGGGGAGGTCACCACCAAACCTGTAGCCATAGTGCCCTTAGAGAGGGAGGGAAGCCTTGACTGGTTTAGGGTGGTAGTCAGCACTGGCCTCCCCCTGGATTATATCCTGGGCAATGACCTCCCAGAGGTGAGTCTGGTACCAGATGGGTGGTTACCCAGGGCTCCCCCCAACCCAAAGTCCTGGGGACCTGGTCCCTACAGTTAGGAGACGGGGTCCCCAAGAAAAGAAAAGAAGAAAAGGAAGGGCAAGCCACTCTATAAGAGAGTTGCAGGGAGCCAAAGGCCTTCTGCCCCAGTAGGGGGAGAGCCCAGAGTTGGCACTGATGAGGCATCACCTGACCCCAAGGAAGTCCTGAGTAGCCAAGCAACTGTCCAGATGCAGGGTGTTGCCCCTACAATGACAGAAGGGAGAGTGGAAGGGGGGTGTCTTCCACAGGAGGTAGTAGCCCCCCACTCCAGACAGCAAGAGGGGTGCCAGGACCCCACAGTTGTCCTTAAAGCAGCTCACCCACCTGTCAGTGGAAAGCTTAGGGTGTGCTTCTGGGTGCTGACAGCTGTCAGTAGCCTCTGCTGGGTGCTGGCCTTCATGGCAGCATTGCACTTAGCCTGGGAGGCAAACCCCAGGGCCAAAAGCAAAGTAGTTACCCTGACCCTGTTGGTCATGGTGGGGTTGCTCAAGTGTTGGATGATCTCTTTAGGTAAGCTGGGTGTTACCTTAGCAAAGCTAGGGATCGGGGAGGTGGGCACCTCCCTAACCAAGCTGGCAGAGAGAGAGGAGGAAGACCCTCCTAGAGGGAAATTTCAGTTTAAGATGGGTCCTTTCATTGTTGGGATGGGTTCACTAACCAGAGGGAGAGACCATGACAGGAGGATGTAAGGCAGAGTAGGTCCTGCAAATGGACGGCCACTTTTCTTCACTGTCTTCCTCGCCCGACAAGCCAGGAAGACTCTCCCAGTGTTGGACTTAGTCTCCTGGGTGTGTGGGTTGGGGGGAGGAGCTTTTGTGAGAAAACAGGGCTTATTGCAGAGGCCCCCTATTTGCCCCCATTTTTCACTTTTTGCCGGTGTTTTCCTGACTCTGATGGTGCCATGGGTACTGCTAACCAGCCCCAGGTCCTGTGCTCTGTATAAAATAAGTATGCAAATTAGGCTAATTATAATTTGCTATGTCAAAATACCTATAAGTCCCTAGTATATGGTTGAGCATGTAGGTTTAGGGACCCCAGCATAGCTAGTGCATCCATAGGTGCACAGCTGAGGTGCCCTGGGTCATTTTAAAGGCAGGCCTGCCTTGCTGGCGGCTTTTAAATTAAAGGTAAATGCAAATTCAACTTTGGAATTAAAAGTACTTCCCAGGTCTTAAACTACCTTTTTTATATATTAAGTCACTCATAAGGTGTGCCCTGTGTGCCCCTAGGGTTGGGTACCATGTAACTATAAGCAGGGACCTTATAAAAAATAGTTTTATTAGCACTGGGGAGGTAAAGCAGCCAAATTAGATTTTCCCTCACTGTAGTGCATGGCCTCCGTAGGCTAAAATGGGAAGACTTTATTTTAATTAACAAAGTCCCCTTAAGTGTCAGGTACCTCAAGTTTGGTGTCAAATTATTTGTTATAATAAATCCCACAACTTACAATTATTGGAGTTAATATAACTAGTTCAGGTAAACAGTTTTAAACTCTACCTAAAAAGTTGCCAACTTCAGCTTTGTAGTGCACTTCTCTGATTGGCCAGCCTCTGGCAGCCCTGCCAGGCTGCCTTGATGAGGAGTGAAGTGGCCTGGGCTGAGCACAAAGGATGTGTCTGGGGGAGGAGAACTGCCTCAGCAGATAGAGAAGCAGGAAGGGCGGAGGGCTACCAAACTGGTCTTCAAAGGCAGGGAAGGACATGAGGAGCAATCCAGCACCTCCCTCACATCCTGCAACCCCAGACTGTTAGGTTACCTCTTGATTAGATTTGGAGAGGGCAGGAGAAGGGTGTGTTTATGATTTTTAGCCACACCAGTGGGTGGGCTCAGCCAGATGTAACCTACAAAAATCATTTTTAGCCATGATGGATTTTTGACGAATGTTGCTCCCTGGGACTGCTTTTTGCCACATTTCCCAGGAAATGGTCATCACAGGGGGAAGGACCATGCATCTGATTGGCGAACCAGGATCCCCATGTTGTTCACCCAGGAGCAAGGATAAATATGGCAGAGCTGCACCCACACCTCAGATCCATATCAGATCCCTACAAGGAAAAACATCAGGAGAAGAAGTACTGCCCTGGTGGATCCCTGACCTGCACCTGGACACTGCACTCTGAAGGACTGCACCAGCTGGGCACTTGAGATCCACCACAAGAAGGATTTTGCCTGGCTTCAACTGGTTCAAGAAGGGACTCCCTGTTTGCTACAGGTAAACAATTGCTAACCAAAGTCCCCTGTCTCCGATCCTGAAGAAACTGACAAGCTGACTACTGTCCAGTGGCCAATTTGGAGTTTGAGCCAGGTGTATTGTGGGAGTTGTAGTCTGCACCCCCAAGGAGCAACTCAGACCTTCTGGAACCTTGGGGTGAGCTGTACACAAGTGTGCTGGTCGTATGTGGGAGACTACTGTTGTGCACAGGCTTGTAACTGTGCACAGATGGCCTGGCACAATGGTGACTGCAGGATTAGATATTCGCCTGGGATAGACCTTATAAGGTTAGTGGACACTAATAAGGAAAGTCAGTGCGATTTACTGTTTTGTCTATAGTAGCAGCCTATTTAACGCATAGGGAGAAAACTGCCTTAGAGTGCAGTTTAGCTCCCTTTTGACCTACAGAGACCGTTGGCGTCTTGAATTGGGGCATAGCAAATACATAATTGCCAAAATGACACCTGTACATTTTATGGGTCATCCAGAGTTGTCATATTTATCTGTTTCAGCTCAGGATCAGAGGCCAGGACTTTTGTCACCCTGCTGTGCCCAGTTAAATACATTTCTCTCCTGCAGCAGCAGCAACAATGTCTGACCCACACAAAAGGAGCAATAAACAGTATTTCACCCAGCTCCTCAGCAGGAAAGCGGAGTGGTTGAGCCCCAAACTCTTAAACATTTACATTATCCCCCTAGCCAACATCCTCCGATCACACGGAATCACCATCCTCTCCTACGCAGATGACACCCAACTCATCCTCTCCCTCACCCGCAACCCCACCACCGCCAAAACCAACCTACACGCTGCTCTCCTCGACACCGCCAACTGGATGACAACTAACCACCTCAAACTTAACTCCAACAAAACTGATATCATCATCTTCGGCCCCAACAAAACCACATGGGACGACTCCTGGTGGCCCACCGCCCTAGGCCCTGCACCCACCCCCGCAAACCACGCACGCAACCTCAGCATCATCCTGGATCCCTCCCTCTCCATGACACAGCAAATCAATGCTTTAACCTCCTCCTGCTTCCTCACACTCCGCACTCTAAAAAAATCCTTCAAATGGATTCCCCCAGAGACCAAGAAGACAGTCACCCATGCACTCATCAGCAACAGACTAGACTACGGTAACGCCGTCTACGCCGGCACCACACTCAAACACAAACTCCAGAGAATTCAGAACACACCTGCACGCCTCGTCCTTGGCTTCCCCCGCCACGAACGTATCTCACCACACTTCAAATCCCTTCACTGGCTCCCTATAGACAAGAGAATCACATTCAAGATCCTCCTCCACGCACACAAATCCCTCCACAACACCGGCCCAACCTGCCTCAACAAAAGAGTGAACTTCCACACTCTCACACGCAACCTCTGATCAGCCGACCTCACCCTAGCCACAGTCCCCCGCATCCAACGCACCACCACAGGAAGCAGGTCCTTCTCCTACCTCGTCCCCAAAACCTGGAACTCCCTCCCCACCAACCTACGCAAAACCAAAGACCTCCTGCTCTTCAGAAAGAACCTCAAGACATGGTTGTTCAAACAGTGACCCTCCTTGCCCCCCGGCCCCTCCCCTGGTCCCCCCAAGCGCCTTGAGACCCTCACACGCTCTATAAATCTTTTTGATTGATTGATTGATTGAATAAAGTACATCAATCACCCAGCTGTCAAGCTGTACCAGGGATGGGCCTGCCCAAGCTCACTGAACAAATGAGATAGCCCAGACAACTGGAGCTAACCTAGGAGGGGAGCTCCCTCTGAACCTTTGGTGTGCAGGACTCTGGCAGTGATTAAAACAAGGGGGAAGCTGGGACCTCAGGAGAAGATGTGACCAGTGACTCCTGGATGGTGCCATTTGGACTGTCCCAGCATGCTGTGAGGGGTGTTAGGACAGGGATGTAGAAGTGACGCGGCACCCAAGGATTGGCCAAGGGTCACTGACTTCTGGAACCTTCTTCTCCTCTTTGAAAACTCTTGCACAAGGGGGAGACCCTCTTTTGCCTGTGGATTTTTCTGCTGGACCCTGGGGCTATAATAGATAGCTAGAAGTAGGAACCTCTGATGCCCACCAACGACTAAGGACTCTGCCGAGTTAACCCCAGGACCAGTGTGTCTCCCCAAGGGCCAGTGAGGCTGTCCCCATCCGCTCCCTGATGACCAGTTGGGAGAAAGCCCTTTACTTGTGTGCGCAAAAACCAATATCAGGAGGAGAGTTGAAGCACAGAACTAGGTGAACCAGTTTCTTCAGGATTGTACCACTGTGGAGATGAGGAAGGTTGTTGCAACTGACCCGGTGGCTAGTGCTTGCCACCAGGAGTACAATGAGCACACAATCATCCAAATCAACCCAATAGGGTCCAAGTTATGGCATTTTAGAGTTTTGTGATCTTTCCTCACACAGAGCGCATGGGGCTCTGCCACATCATCTAGTAGGTACCTCCGGATGGGCAAAGGCCCAGGGATCAGCACAAGAGAAATTCAATAATTGTTCTCCGCAATGGAGGGGATGTGTGTGAGGCACCCTCCCCTGATTTCTCTAAACCCCCAAGGATCATATCCCCCTGGCATGGACCCCCTCAAGCCAGAAATGATGGAGGGGGACTCTCATGCTCCCCAAGCATGGCCAGCCTTCCCACTCCCCTTGTATCTGTGAGGGAGCAGGAGGCTGCCACAGACTGCCACTTTGCACCTGCCCACATGTGCAGGAAGACAGAGAGGCCTTGCTAGCTCCCACATCAGAATGGACGAGTGCTGCCCAGGTGGGGAGCCAGTGGGGGTGGCTTGTGGTTGGCTCCCTGCACTGCCCCCAATGTGGACAAATTGTGGGGTGTCCAGGTGGGACCAGACACTCCTAAAGAAGTGGAAAAACAAAGAAAACAAAGACAGCTGCTCCCCCCTAACACAGTGTGAGACTTGCTAATAAAATATTTGTTCCTCCGAAAGAAGCACCCCATAATGCCTTGCAGGGCCTGATAATTATGCACTGTTTTGGCCCTAATTTTGGATGGTTCTTTTTTGTGGTGGCCCCAGGAAAGCATGGGCACCACCAACAACATTAGGAAGTGTGCTGCCCTCCCCCAAAAATGACTTGAGGAGTCCTCACCCTAAGTTGGATAAGACTCAAAAACACTAACCTCCTCAGGGTTTTCAACATATTTTCAAGCCTTCCTAAGGCTAGAGCTTTTGCCCTACAGATGTGAGTGTTGTATTTTTCTAATTGTTATTAATACAATTGCTATTCTTATGGCCTGAAGGTGGTTAAAGGAAATACCTGCATGTCATTATATCTGCTATCTATTTATTTATTGTTTTAGCTATCGGCCTCTGAGGTCTGAATCCAGACAGGTAACAAGTTGTCTGTACCTCCAAGCCTGTTTGAGGGGAATATTAAATTCCTCCTGAAGAGAGAGGAGGGTTTTCAACATACTATTATGGAACTGGTGGCTAATGGTGAGGACACCTGGATGACCAAAACCCGGGAGTTGGGAGCATCCTAGATTTGGAAGGCAGCATTGTGCCACAGGGTGGATGCTGAGCGGAGGAATCCATTTTAACTTATTGCTTTGTGAGTTTTCTTTCATACGTGAAGTGAGCAGCATAAAACAGGGTTGGTGGGAGTGGTGGAATCCGTAAACCCTTGAAGCTGTTGGTAAATTACCTGTGGACCCACGGCCTCATTCTGAAGATGGTGTTCAATAAGTACCCAGTCTGGCATTTCCAGGTCTTTGTGAAAATGATGCGGCAACTGCGATATCTGGTGGGCCACATAGTAGTTTTCAATACTCGGGAACTGCGGGTCTATCGAGTTGGTGTCCATATAGAACTTGGACATCGCCAGATTAGGTCTTTCTTGGCCTCAAACAAAAAAAAATAATTGCTTGGTCACATTTCCGCGAGGTCTGACGTCAGATGAACAGAAGGAGCATGCCAAATACGTAGTTGTAATGGGGTGACACAGTCTTCTTGATGGTTGGGACTTAACTGCAAAAGGATAGGTGAAGGCCTTCCCATTTCATGGAGTTCTGGTGCATCTGGTCTATCAGGAGCAGTATCACAGATAGGCGCACTTTGCCTGTTTTCTCCATGGTGCACCAGTTGCAAACAGGGAATGTGCATCGTATTATGAAGCATGAACTGCCCAAGGGCAGCTTCAAACCCACATTGCCCCCAGGGCAGCGCAGTAAAGAGTAATTTGGAGCATCTGTTTCATGTTTCTCTGTGCAGGTGGCAACCCACCTGCACTTTTAGGTGAGGAGAGAGATTGCCTTGCAGGTGGATGCAGCCACCTTCAAGTGAATATCTGGGTGCATGACTATGGGAACCCGTTTCTCCCCTCAAGTGAGTTGCCTTTAGGAGGTTCACTGAAAGTGTGCCACCTTTTTGTGGCACACTTTCAGTGCACCTCATAAAGGCATATTTGCCTCTGCACTCATGTCAGTAATATGGTGGGGGCGCAGATACAAAGAGATTACCTCATTTGCATAAGGCCATGTTCCCATGCGAATGAGGGAATGCCCTTTATGATAGCACTGGGGCTACATATGCACCAGTGCTTTCTGTATTGCAGAAGAGGCCATACAAGCGGTTTCAGCCCCTTCTGTAATACCTAAGTGCGACAGGGTGCACAAAACGAGTGCCTATGCCCATTGTGCCCCCAGGGCACTTTTGGTAATATGGAATGTCATTGGCATACACATGATTTTTATCTCATCAGCCGATTAAATAATCCATTGGATGCCAGCATCCAATGGATCACCAGAGGCTCCAATGTGAGCAACAAGAGGAGAGGTGACAAAGGGCAGCCCTGCCATGTGCTCCTTCTAATAGGCAGGGTGCCTGAGAAGAAGCCATGACAGGCAATCTCTATAGATTGAGCAGAATTGCACCATATTAGGAAAAGCAGGCCTTGACCCAGTTTTGGCCATTATTCAAAATATGTAACCTCACTCCACCCAATCAAAATCTTTTTCTGCATTGAGGGAGTGTACCATCTTGTCTTATTGTTCATTGCAAACTTTCCGCAGATGGTGTATTGATGTTCTCAAATGGTCTTTGTGAAGAGCACCCGTGGCCGAAGTCTACATTATTCTTATGAAAGAGTGTAGGGAATACCTTCCCCAGATGAACTACAATGGCTTTTGCCCATACTTTGATCTCACAGTTAAAGATTGAAATAGGCTTGTAACTATAGGTATGTTGCACATCTCAGTCGAGTGTGAGTATTCGTGCAATGTGTGCTTTAAATAATTCTGGTTAAAAGTGGCTTTAGCGGAAGTTCCCAGAATGCTTTGGTCTGCAGGGGTACCAATGAATCCACCATGGTTTTAAAGAACTTCATCAGGAAACTATCTTCCCCTCCTGATATGTTTTTATTATTTGCCTACCCCCTTTAAGCTAGTATTTCCCCTTTGCTTAAATACACCATTTGATTAAATGTTTACCCTTCACAAGCACAGTTCTATTTCCCCACAGTCAATATTTAATGAAAAGCCTTTACATTTCATTAGCAGCATAAACATACTTGAAACTCATGGATTTATGTCATTCTTCCTGCTTACAAATGTTATAGATCAATGGATTGCATGCCAGCCAAAACCAATGTTTAGTTAGTTAGAAAATGCTTTTGCTATCTGAATGAAATATTCTATCTGAGTGAAATATTTCAATACAATACACACTGAAGGCAAATAAAGAACTAAACAGAAATAGCACTTATGTACTAAATGCAACATTAAACATTCAACACAGATGAAAGTTATCAAAAATAGTGCATATGTGTAGTACTCAAAAATGGTTACCATGGCTTTGTTAGGCAAAGAGCTGTTAATTTTTCTGACATCAACATTTATTTTGAGGAGTATCCTCTATTATTCTGCGTATACAATACTGGTGGTAAAATTACGAATGTCCTTGTGTTGTGAGTGGTTGAGTTAGTGGTGTTGGAGGTTAAGGTGGTGTGGCAGATTTGTGAGGCTGGCAATTGATGTCACACCTACATTGGTAATTGGACAAAATATAATATCATAAATATTGAGCTACATAAATATTGAGCTTTTAATATCGTGACACAGAAATATTGTGATGCAGAAATATTGTTGACAAGAATATCGATTTTTAGATAACTAATATTGTTTCAATAATATCTGTGTTGTTAATATCGTGTTCAATAATATTTGTGCTGTTACTATAATTTTCAATAATAAAGTTGTAATTAATATTGTTTTTTAATTATCTTTATGATTTTTAGTTCATATTTTAACTGTATATGTTATATATCATTTGTATAATTGTTGTTAATACATTTAAATATATCTCATTAATTAACGTATAATTTTTTGTTTAATTGTTAATAGTAATTTATAGCGTCATAGCAGATTGGGAGGTTTGCAGAGGAACAGGGTGGGAAGCTAGTGAGGCATAATTTATCAATAAATATGTTTCTAATGAATAATAATTATTTGATAATTAATGTAAATTATGTAATTATGATATTTTTCAAGTTATATTTAGTTGTGGGATGTTGGAGGTTTAGGGGTATAGAGTAGAACGTTTATTAATTTTAAATTAATTCATAATTAATTATGTATTATGTTATATTTAATATCTATTTGATAGCTAATTATGTAAATTGTGTAATTATTATTGTTTTATTATATTTGAGGTTCAGGTTGTTGAGGTGGTAAGGATATAGGCTAAGAAGTGAATTAATTGTTAATTGATTAATAATAATGTATTCATTATTAATTTATTATCAATTATTGTATTGATAATTTGTTATATAAATTGGGTCATTGTTATATTTTTAATTTATATTTTAGGTGCAGGTTGTTAGGTTTGTAGGGGTAGAGGGCGGAAAGTTCACTGATTATTATTTGATTAGTAATGCATTATTCTTTATTATTTTATCATTAATTACTAATTATTTATGCAAATTATGTGATCATTATATTTTCTAAGTTATATTTTAGGTGCTGATTGTTGGGTTTGTAAGAGTACCTTGTGGGAAGTTAATTACGTAATAATTATGGATCAATTGATAATTATATTTATTAACATTAAATTGATGTGAATTAAGTGAATTGTTTAATACATATATATGTAATGTTATATATTATTTACAGTTTGTGTTTAAAATAAGGTGGGAAGTTTTTTAAGTAATAATTAATTAACAATTATTCATTTCCTCATAGGTATTTTATTGATTATTTATTATGTTAATGCTGTTATTTTTTTATTATATTTTATTTTAATTCTGGGCTGCTTTGGAGTAGAGTTTGGGAATTGAATGAAATAATTAATAATATTTGAATGATTTCATGTTATAAGTGTGCAAAAAGTATTTAAAAAAATAATATGTATAATTTTTATTTTAATAGCTGTACCGTTTTGGTGAATTAAAATATCTTATGTGTTTGAAATGAACTACTTTCTTTACGTTGCACAGAGTGGAGTGGTATTAGCCAATATTATCCCTCTGGAGTTTGTTTTCCCTACTGTTGCACAGACTGGAGTGGTAATAATGCATTTTACCCTTTAGGAGGCCAACACTTTCCCTACTGTTGCACAGGTTGGAGTGGGAATAGTAAATTTTACCCCTCCGGAGTCCAACCCTTTCCTTACTGTCCCATAGACTGGAGTGGGATAGCAAATTTTACCCCTCTGGAGTCCAACGCTTTCCCTACTGCTGCACAGACTGGAGTGGGAATAATAAACGTTACCTCTCCAGAGTCTAATGTTCTCTTTACTGTTGGACACACTGGAGTGGGATAGTAAATTTTACCCCTCTGGAGTCCATCACTTTCCCTACTGTTTCACAGGCTGGAATAGGGATAGTAAATATTATCTCTCTGGAGTCCAACATTTTCCCTACTGTTGCACAGACTGGAGGGGAAATAGTAAATGTTACCCCTTCAGAGTCCAATGCTTTCCCTACTGTTGAACAGACTGGAATGGGAATAGTACATTTTACCCCTCCGGAATCCAACATTTTCCCTACTGTTGCACAGACTGGAGGGGAAATAGTAAATGTTACCCCTTCACAGTCCAATGCTTTCCCTACTGTTGAACAGACTGGAGTGGGAATAATACATTTTACCCCTCTGGAATCCAACGCTTTCCCTACTGCTGCACAGATTGGAGTGGGAATAGTACATTTTACCTCTCCAGAGTCTAATGCTTTCTTTACTGTTGCACACACTTGAGTAGGAATAGTAAATGTTACCCCTCCGGAATCTAACATTTTCCCTACTGTTGCACAGACTGGAGTGGAAATAGTAAATATTACCCCTTCTGAGTCCAATGCTTTCCCTACTGTTGAACAGACAGGAGTAGGAGTAGAACATTTTTCCTTTCTGGAGTCCAACGCTTTTCCTACTGTTGTGCATATTTGATTGGAAATAGTATATATTAATTTTTCCCCAACTTTACTATTTTTTAATATTGTTTGGAATATATTACTATTATTATTTATTTATTTGTGTACTTTTATATTAACTGTATATAAAGTATACCATTTTTAATTTTTTGTTTGATATTTTTAGTAAATCATTTTTATTTTTTGTTTTTTTGTTTGTTAATTTATTTATTATTTATTTATTTGTCATTTTTTTATCTTTTATATAGATCATATAAATGCATGTGTATAAATATATGTATGTATATATATATTTATATATTTACTTTTTATAGTAGTAAATAAAAAAACACAAAAATTGAATAAAATTTAATTATAGCCTTTTCATAAGTGCTATATATATATATCAATATATATATATATATATATATATATATATAAACATACAAAAACATATATATTAATGTGTGTATGTTTGTGTGAGTATATATATTAATAAATTATACTTTAATGTATTTATTTTACATTATATTTAAGTTATATATTACAATATTTGAGATTTGCTTTAGTAAATTGTATATTCATAGGACATTTGAATATTTTTGTTTTATTTTTACAATATTAGTGTGAAACGTATTTTATTTTCAATAATTATCCACTTAACATTCATTATGAAGATATCGTAACGATATTTGTGTCAACAATATTTTCGACACAATATTTGTTTGTCACGATATTTGTGTATTCGATATTATGTCAGTGATCCCCTACATTAAGGTTCCTCTAGATAATCTCCTGCATGCTTTTCCAGTGAAAACAAGCATTGATTATTATTGTGTATTGCCCTTATCATCTTCGTGACCACGGCATGCTGCCTTATATCCTCTTTCCCTAGTGTTCAAAGGTGTTCCTAGTGAATGTTTCCAATGTCTTGGCAATATTTTGAAACGTCTGCCTCTCAATTATCTGAGTGAATCCTGTAAGAAAGACAGGTATCTTACTAAAAGTAACCCCCATTGCATGAATATTCTCTCACACATTATACTTGTATTGGTTAAACTGATCCTTCAGTGAGCAGCATAAGACAATGCCAACCCCCACCTACCACAGGCCTGACCGTCTGACATAACCATCAGATTGTCCAGGATGGAGAAGGCCGCCATCTGTTTTTTTGTGTAAATAAATGTGCTTAACAAGGAATGTTGCCTCCCTCATATGATTAAGGGAAGATGGGTGTCGGAAAGTCCTCCTTTTTGCCCTGGTCACCCCCACACTTTGTGGACAGGCACTGGTGGTTACTGACTCTTGGCTGTGCCCTGAGTACTGCTTACCAGTCCCAGTGCCAGTGCTCTGTGTAAAATGGATATGCAAATTAGGCTAATTATAATTGGCTAAGTTAACCTACCTATAAGTCCCTAGTATATGGTAGGGCATGTAGGCTTAGGGACCACAACATAGGTAGTGCACCCATAGGTGCACTGCTGAGGTGCCCAGTGTCATTTTAAAGGCAGGCCTGCCTTGCTGGCTGCTTTTAAATTAAAGTTATATGCAAATTTTACTTTGGAATTAAAAGTAGTTCCAAAGTCCTAAACTACCTTATTTGTACATATAAGTCACCCCTAAGGTGTGCCCTATGTGCCCCTAGGGGAGGTTGCCATGTAACTATAAGCAGGGACCTTATAAAAATAGTTTTATAAGCCCTGGTGAGGTAAAAACAGCCACATTCGTTTTTCCCTCATTGTAGTAAATGGCCTTCATAGGCTAGAATGGGGAGACTTTATTTTAATTTTTAAAGTCCCCTTAAATGATGGATACCAAGAGTTTGGTATCAAATTAATTGTTATAATAAATCCCACAACTTCCAGTTGTGGGATTTATTATAACTTGTTCAGGTAAAGAGTTTTAAACTTTACCTGAAAAGTTGCCAATTTCAGCCCTGCATTGTTTTTGCTGCTGTGCTCTGATTGGCCAGCCTCTAGCAGCCTGGCCAGTATGCCTTGATGAGGTGTGAAGTGGCCTGGCTTCACACAAAGGAATGTGCCTGTGGGAGGGAATCTCCCCTCAGCAGATGGTGAGGCAGGAAGGGGGAGGGCTGCCAAACTGGTCTTCAAAGGCAGAGAAGGACATTTAGAGCAACCAGCAACACTCCCACATCCTGCAACCCCAGACAACTAGGTGCCCCCTTGATTAGATTAGGAGAGGGCAGGAGAGGGGTGTGTTTATGATTTTTAGTCACACCAGTGGGTGGGCTCAGCCAGATGTAACTTCAAAAAATCAGATTCAGCCATGATGGATTTTTGGAGAATGTTGCCTACTGGGATTGATTTTTGCCACCCTTCCCAGGAAGTGGTCATCACAGGGGGAAGGACCCTGCACCTGATTGGAGAACCAAGACCCCCCTGCTTTTCACCCAGGAGCAAGGATAAAACTGGCAGACCTGCACCCACACATCAAATCCCCATCAGATTCCAACAAGGAAGAACCAAAGGAGAAGAAGGACTGCCCTGCTGGACCCTGACCACTGCCCAGTGGCCAAAAAGGAGTTTGAGCCAGGTGCATTCTGGGAGTTGTATTCCGCACCCCCAAGGACCATCTCAGAACTTCTGGACCCTTGGGGTGAGCTGTGGACCTCAAAAGAACCATAAAAGGACATCTGGGAGACGCCCCAGAAGTTTGGAGAAGTTTGGAGAACTTTTGAAAAAAAGCTCCATAGAGGGACCGACCAGCCGCGGCAACTCTAGCCGGCTTGCATCAACCGCGACCCGGCCTGATTTGCTGGTTCGTCCCAGGAAAGAAAGTCTCAGAACTAGAGACTAAGTCCGAAGGTAAAAAGTTGACCGGGACCTCCCAGCCAGCGTATCCGAGGAGGGCTCCAGGGACGTCGGATCAAGATCCAGGTTTACCCCAGTTGAAGGATTTTCACCTTGAAAAAATGACTAAGTCCGAAGGTAAAAATCTCCACTGAGGATTCCTGTGACGTGTATCCAGAGAAGCGCTCCAGGAGGTTGTATTGGACTGGCAGGTTCGTACCGCTGAAGAAAATCTTCGAAAAAGAGACTATGGGGGTCCAACAGGCTGGCGGTTTTTCCCATGGCATTACGACCGCGGCCCCGGGCCGGTTTTATTCTGCCAGGGCAGGGAATTACAAGCCCCCCTACCGCCAGCCTTTTCCTGGTGGTTTGAACTACCAGGGAAAGGCTGGCAGTACGGGGAGTCACGGGGCCCCTGGGGGCCCCCGTCCCTGCCCATGCCACTGGCATGGGCAGGGCAGGGGCCCCTTCACAGGGCCCCATGAAGCTTTTCACTGTCTGCACAGCAGACAGTGAAAAGCGCGACGGGTGCAACTACACCCGTCGCAAGGCCGCAACACCCCCGGCTCCATTTGGAGCCGGCTCCTGTGTTGCGGCCAAGATCCCCGCTGGGCTGGCGGGCGGAAACTAGGTTTGGCATTGGCGGCCACCCGGCGGTCCAATCTTAGCCGGTGGCTTCAGCCGCCCGCCAAGGTCGTAGTGAGGGCCTAAGTGTGAAGGTAAACTTTTAACCGAGGCCTCCCACGGCCTGTAGCCGAACAGGGCTCCATCGCGGTCGGCCTTAAACTTTGACTTTGCCCCGGTCGAGGTGCAACCAGATGACCCGATTGGCACTTTTTGTTTCTAGGTGCTAAAAAATTCATATCTACGGTTCCCCTTATCCGATTTTATTCGTTTTTGTGTCATTTTAAAGATAAAATCATCTATTTTTATAAATTGGTTTTGGATTTTTAAACTGTTTCCTGTGTTTTATTTAATTACTGCTTTGTGATATTTGAATGCTTTATACTCTGTCTCCTAAGTTAAGCCTTGACGCTCGTTGACAAGCTACCAAGGGTTGAGGTGGGTTTAATTTACTGAGATCTAACTGGACCTTAGTGGAGGTTAGTGGCCTATTGCAAAGTGTAGGTACCTACCTGCCCTTATCAATAACCCATTTTCCAACAATGGGTTATGCACCTTAATGGGTGGAGTGTGCAGGAGATTGCACGGAAGTACCTGATAGTTAAGAGCGGTGTGTAGGGGAGTGTTGTTTAGGTGGAACAAGCATCCTTGGCTGCTTAGATAATGGCTGGGAACTAGCAATCACCTGAAGTGATTCAGGAGGAACACTGCTGCCCAACCGAGAAGAGACCTTCTTGAATGTTTTTTTTTGTGTAGGGGTAACAATGTCCTCCTCATTTCCCAGGTACTCCTCCTCCTCATTGACTATCTCCTGCTCCTCCTCTACCTTTTCCTGTTGAGGTGTGCTGTATGCTGGTGTTTAATTGATGTTATGTGAATGTAATGATCAATATACTTAAAACTGAGATACATGAGTTTTTTAAAGTACTAATGATTACATGCAGAGTTTATGATCAGGGATTCTCAGACTTACCTGACTGACAGTCGGTATACAGCCTGTCATCAGTGTTGAAGTTTCAAAGGTAGCAGCAGGCCTGTTGTGTGGCAGACGCTGACAGGAAAGAGAGAGACATACATAGGGGAGTAGGTCATTGTAAACAATATAGGAAGATGCTTTTTGCATGGTTTCAATACTCATTTTGACATCCTCAAAAGAGTAGACATCTAACTTACTAGTACAATCTTTCTGCTGTGTGATGTGTCCCCAGGTTTTTGTGCATGATAAGGAGCAGATGTTAATGTTATGGTAGGAGGTGGATGGGACAATATCATGGGTAAAAGGTAAAATAGATGTATGAGTATATTGTAGATTAACAGTATAAATTCCAAGGCTAAATTTGGTTGCTATTCAAACACATATTATCAAATACTAAGTTAGGGTGATAGAAATGTTCTACACAGTGTTAATTAGAATGTCAGCATAAAGGGTAATTTCAATACCTCCCTGGTGTGTTGACCTCCTGCACTTTTAAAGGCGTCTGCCACAGCAGAAGTAACAAATCTACTTGAAAAGTGGTTGTAGTGAAAGAGTAAAACAATAAATATCATTATAACATGTAGGAATTCATGGAGCTTGTATATGAGAGCATTTTAGAGAGACATAAATGAGTCACACTGTAATAAATCATGAGAGTTTGAACAAACAAGGATAGCTTTTGATAACCACAAAGCCTTCTGTAGGTCATAATGGGAAGGCATTAGTGAAATAATTCTATTAAGGGGTTTTAGTGGTATACACAATTAACATTTTTTCCAGACATAATGCTCTCCATGCCTTAAAAAATTGTTGATGCTTTTTCAGTTACTTAAGCCCACTACCAGATGGCAAGCTACATGTAATACCTTGGCCTGAAATATAGAAGTGCCAAGCCTGCATATGTACAAACTATCATTTCATAGGTGCTAGTTAGTTAGTTAATTAATAATTAGTTAGATAGTTAATTAATAATCAACTCAATCAAAATAGTCAAAGTAGCATTCTGCAAAAGGACTAACATAGTAAACCTAGTGGAGAGACTGCCTTCTAAGGAAACTTAAAACAAACTCTGCTCTTCTTCATAATAGCACGGATTTGATATTGTTTCAGGGTAGAAAATCTTATCATACCCTTTTTATGGTATGATATGATAGGGTTGAGCTATCAATGTTGCAAACATATAAACCAATTAATATTCAAGGATATCTCTAGAGACGCCTACTTTCTAATGCTTTCTATTGGTTAGGCAATGCATAACTAATTAAGGAAATGTATTGACATTTTATGTAACATAGCAATATAATGGTTTGTTCAGCAAATGAATGACAAACACAGAACATTCTCAGGCAACCTTGAAAAGGTAAAAACTAAGAGCCTGATTGCAAGTTTGGCAGTCGGACCACCCGACCACTAAGGCTGCAGTCCTAAAAAAACCTGAGTCGACGTATTGCAATGTTACTGCTGGCAGTGGTGTACTTTAGCAACACAGAAGGATGATGGATGGGGTGCATCCACCGTTTGCTCACCATGCCACCCCAGTTTAAGGTCTGTGACTGGGAGTGAGTGTTTGAAAAGTTTCAGCACTCCCTATATTATACGTTTCTGTTGCTAAAGTCACCCTAAGTGGCCAGGGTACGCCCAGGCGTGGGACCCTTGCTCACTGTGACACTGGATTTATGCTAGCCTGTGTGTTGAGGGATACACCCCAAAACCAGTACCAGGATGCCTCTTTCCGGTCCAGGGAGGACCTGGCCTGGCAGTTTGACCTGGACTGCTCCCATAGGAAGCAAGGACAAGACTGATATGCATATAGCTGGGTCCACACTGGGGTGACATGGTGAGCAATAGAACAATGGAATCAACCCAGATTCGTGACTGGGGTTTAGTGTTTGAAAAGTTTCAGCACTCCATCCATCATCTTTTTGTGTTGCCAGGAGCAGTGTATGTGACAGCGGTGGACCGTTGGGGACATGGTCAGCAATACAAGGTATAGTTTTACATTTGTGTTGATGCAGGTGCGTACATTTTGACCAAAAGGTACACATATGTATGACACATGTGTAAAAATACTTTGTGCATGTACCATTCCGTGGCCATATATGCCCAGTTTAGTCAATGGCAGAAAAATGCTAATTGTACTGAACTGTATTTTGGGGGTTTTCAGGGGTGAAGCTACTGCAGTGAAGAGGGGCCCTGGATGAAGGGGACCACATTGGATGCTGAGGGGAAAATTAGGGAATGGAGAAGCTAGTAATCCATTTCCTTTGATTCGCCATCTCGAAGCAGGCAGTCTCTCCTGCCACAGTCAGCTCGGTCGAACAGCACATTGTAATATGCACGGTGGTACCCTTATCCTTACCACCCTGTGACAGCAGCTTTTTCCAGGCTGCCATCAAGGCGGTGGGTGGATGACTGCTGGTATTGGCAGGACTCTGGAGGTCTCTTGTTCAGCAAACTGCCAAAATTGTAATATGACCGTTGGACCGCCAGCATGGCGGTCCCCAAACTGCCAAACTCATATTCAGGCCCTAAAGGAACATCCTGAACACTGCTTCCTCAAGTCAGCCACATATCACTTTAGAGACAGCACAAGTGAGCCTTTTTTTCCAATGATTTTCCTGAAATGGAAAAGCTGACAGGCATGCAAAGAAAAAGAAAGGCTTGTTTACATAAATAAAACCTGAACTATTTTGCATGGTACTGGGTGGACTGGCGGGACAGTAAATTTCATTTATATTTACCTCCATCATGCAGTAAATCCATACCAATACCCCAAGGAATAGGGAGTTACCTTATGAGACTACATTTACTGGTCAGAAAAAATCACAATGAGTTTCCTTTTCTTGATGTTTATCACCCATATATGGCAGCTAGTAAATGTATGCTTTTGCCTTAGGGTGGGGTGGGATAGGGGAGTTTAGGGATTTTGGGGGGTAGGGAAGGCAAGGGAAACATATGTTATGGCAGAGGTGAGCATTGTAGGCTCACGCCTGCCAGAAAACACTTGCATTTCTTATGGGTATACTATTTAACACCAGGAGTACTCATGGCTTAATCTTGGATTGCAGGATTAAGACAGGAGTACTATAAGGGTTAGACACAGCAAACTCTTTGTGTATAGTGCCGACAATAAATAAGACCTCTTTGTCTGGAAAGACATGACATCCACGGAATGAAATGAACTTCCTTTATACTAGGAGCACTTTGAATACTCTGCAAGTATATATAAACTGGAATAGAAAGTAAAACAAAAAATGTTTTCATTGCTGTGGATGGCATATGATTAAAGAGTGAAAATCGATCAACATTATTGGGTATTTTACTTTTAATAATACAGTTGTTATAATTAATATTTAATTTCCCTTTACCTGATACTGCTTTATTTCATATAAGAAATGTACAACATATAAAAAAAAAAATTCATTAATACAAATCTTAAGTGGTCATTTAGCGCTGGGTAAAATTATCAGGTGACCTCCTAATGGGCCACACACTGACTTGGTTTCTGAATTCCCACCCTACTTATGGCCGGCCTTCCTTTACCCAGCCACCAGTCTGTTTCCTGTTTAGGACTATCATGCACACAAAGAGGTACTGGGCAAAAAAACAAGAACATTGCCCCACATGTGCTGGGAGAAAGACTCAGTTTGTCCTAAGCATTATTTTTCATTTACCAAATCAAGCTCAGTCTTCAAGGTTTTGATGTAGAAAATCAGAAAAATGACAGCCAGTCTGCTACAATTAAATCAGAATTCGGTCAGCATTTCCAGTGTTCAATATTATAACTCCCCTATGTCATCAGAAGCTCTTTCAGTGAAAAAGGGTCTGACCCAGAAAGTAATTCTCAGTTTGGTAGATGTTCTGGAACTTGGGTGGAAACGATGTTTCGTCAATTGTCTAGCTGCTTGGAAGACACCTGTCAAGCTCTTCATGGGTTTACGAATCGTATTTAATTTTCTCACTCTTCAGTTGAAGGATCAGCCAAAATTTTAAAGTAAATTGTCACTATAGAAGCATAGCCTTTCACCTTTTGCTTCTAAAAAATTTATTTTGTAGCACCTTAACCCCTTGGCAGCCAACGTTTACTTAATGGTTACATCCTTGGCTGCGGCGCTGAGGTGCCAAGGACGTAACTGTTACATCCTTGGATTGGCTCATGGGGGGAGCGATAGCACTCCGCCCATGAGCCTCGCCTCAGCGCCCCTAGGGCTTCCCCTTCCACCACTGCCCCCCTGGCCCCCTCATCACACATGATGACTTCAGCGTGCGATCACGCGCTGACCTCATCAGAGGCCTACCCCTGGATCGGATGAGAAATGCAAAATAATTTCTCCTCCGATCACATGGAGGGGGCGAGAGAGGCATGAAAGGAGAGGAAAAGTCTTTCCTTTCCTATCTTGTCTCTCTCAGCATTTCTGCTGCCAGATCAGGCAGCAAAAATGCCACTAGACACCAGGGATTTTTTTTTACTTTTTATTATTGAATAAGCAGAGCGGCCCATTGGGCCAGGGCCACTCCCCATGGGGGCAATTTATTTTTAGGCCATTTCTGTCCCCTAGAGGCAGATTGGCCTATTATTATGAGGCTGATCTGCCCTGGGGGGCAGAAACCATTAGATACCAGAGATATTTTTTTTTGTTTGTGTTTATTTTTTTTTATATGTGGAGCGACCCCTTAGGCAAGGGTCGCTCCCCTGGGAGTAAAATTAACTCTAGGCCACTTCTGCCAACTTGGGGGCAGATCGGCCTATTGTAATTAGGCCAATCTGCCCCTGAGGGGGGGGGGGGCAGAAAACCCTAGACACCAGGGATTTTTTTTCTGTTGCTTATTTATTTTTTAGATTTGGGGTCCGACCCCTTAGGCAAAGGTCACTCCCCTGGGGGTCAAATTGTCTTTAGGCCACTTCTGCCCACCCTGGGGGCAGATCGGCATATTTTTATTAAGCCAATCTGCCCCCAAGGGGGGCGGAAATCACTAGACACCAGGGATTTTTATTTTTTTGCATCAATTTCATGCAAGGGGTGCGACCCCTTAGTCAGGGGTCGTTACCCTGGGGGGAAAATGTATTTTAGGCCTATTTTTATTAGGTCGATCTGCCCCCAAGGAAGGCAGAAACCACTAGGCACCGTTTTTTTTTTTTTGCGCCAATATCACACAAGGGGAATGACCGCTTAGGCTATTGTTGCTCCCCTGGGGGGGGGCGGCAAATTTATTTTAGGCCATTTCTGCTCCCCTTGGGGGCAGATGGGCCTATTATTATTAGGCCAATCTGCCCCCTGGAGGCAGAAAACACTTAGGCACCAGAGATTGGTATGTGTGTGTTTGTTTGGGGGGCAGCCCCATGGGCAAGGGTCGTTCCCCATGGGGGCACATTACTATTGGCCATATCTGCCCCTCTTAGGGGCAGAAAGACCACTAGAGACCAGGAAGATTTTTTTTTCAAAATAAGAGGGTGGCGGTATGGCCAAACCCCAACCCCAAAGAAATAGGACCAAAGTTGTTCTGCCCACCAGTGGGCAGATAGGGCAATTACCCCTGATCCACACCCCGGGGAGAGCAGAAAGTCTACTAGATGCCAGGGAATTAAAAAAAAAAAATAGTGGAGTGGTGGCTACCAACCACTATGAGCATGGTTATGCCCCCCACCCAAACTGAAGGGGGTAACAGTCTTTCAGCTCTCCCTCTGCACACTAAAACATCTTATCCCACGGCAAGCAAGAGGTCGTTTGATTATTTTGTGTTTTGGTTTTATATTTGGGCCATGAGAGCTTGACTAACTCTCAAAATCATCCCACTTTGAATGATGAGGTCTGCACTATTTGGACTTTAGGATGCTGCCATGTATAAAAATTCACAAGACCTAGACACATCTGAAACATAAACATCTGGGTGAGTCCAGGGTGATGTGCTTCACATGCACCCTGCACCATTTTCTTACTCACAATGCCATGCAAACCTCCAACTTTGCTGGAAATCACATATTTTTTCCTCATTTTTGTGATGGAACCTTCCAGAATCTGCAGAAATCCGCAAAATCCCTATCACCCAGCATTGTCTCATCAATACCGATAACAATTCTGCCCTTCTTGTCAGCCTAGAAATGTATTTTTCAAACTGCCCCTTTGGACCTGCTTTGGTCTCCCCTCAAATTCAACATGTTATTGTCTCTTCTCTATCACAGGCACTTGGCCCACCTACACAAGTGAGGTATTGTTTTTACTGGGAGATGGGGGGAACATTGGGTGGCAGGAAATGTGTCCTGGTGCGGTGATCCCGCACAGAAATGTGGGAAAAATAAGATTTTTTAGCTAAATTTGAGGTTTGCTGAGGATTCTGAATAGGAAAACACTGGGGGATCCACACAAATCACACCTCCCTGGACTCCCTCGGGTGTTTAGTTTTCAGAAATGTCTTGGTTTTGTAAGTTTCCCTGCATGGCTGCTGAGCCTGGGACCAAAAGTGCAGGTACCCTCTGCAAAAACAGGTAATTTTATATTTGATAATTTTGATGTGTCCGGATAGTTTTTAGGGGTATTTCCTTTCCTGTGTACTAGGCCTACCCACACAAGTAAGGTACCATCAGGAGACTTAGGGGAATGCTGAGTGGAAGGATATTTGTGTCTCCTCTCGGATTCCAGAACCTTCTGTCTCTGAAATGTGAGGAAAAAGGTTTTGTGGCAAAATTCTGAGGTTTGCAAAGGATTCTGGGTAACAGAACCTGGTTAGAGCCCCACAAGTCACACCATCTTGGATTCCCCTAGGTGGCTAGTTTTGAAAAATGCACAAGTTTGGTAGATTTCACTAGGTTCTGGCTGAGCTAGAGATCAAAATCCACAGCTGACACTTTCCAAAAACACATCAGTTTTCAATGTAAAAATGTGATGTGTCGATGTTGCGTTTCCTATCACAGGCCTTACGCCTACTCATGCAAGTGAGGTACCATTCTTATCGGGAGACTTGGGGAAACACAGAATAGAAGAACAACTGTTCTTGCCCCTTGTCTTTCTCTACATTTTTTCCTTGCAAATGTAAGACAGTGTGTAAAAAATACGTCTATTTGAGAAATGCCCTGTAATTCAGATGCTAGTATGGGGACCTCCGAATTCAGAGATGTGCAAATAGCCACTGCTTCTCAACACCTTGTCTTGTGCTCATTTTGGAAATACAATGGTTTTCTTGATACCTAGTTTTCACTGCTTATATTTCACCAAATGAATTGCTGTATACCCAGTATAGAATGAAAACCCAAAAGCTCATTTATTGGCTCTGGGTACCTAGGGTTCTTGATGAACCTACAAGCCATTTATATCCCCACAACCAGAAGAGTCCAGCAGACATAACGGTATAGTGACTTCACAAATGTGACTTCACAGGAAAATGTTACAGATTAAAATGTGTAAAACGTGGAGAAAATGGCTGTTTTTTTAGCTCAATTTCAATATTTTTAAATTTCAGCTCTTATTTTTTGTAGGAAAACCTTGTAGGACCTACACAAATGATCCCTTTCTGAATTCAGAATTTTGTTTACTTTTCAGAAATGTTTAGCTTTCCGGGATGCAGCATTGGTTTGACACCCATTTCTGTCACTAACTGGAAGGAGGCTAAAAGTACAAAACGATTGAGGTATGTCCCAGTAAACTGCCAACATTGTGTTGAAAAATGTGGTTTTCTGATTCACGTCTGCCTGTTCCTGAAAGCTGGGAAGGTGGTGATTTTAGCACCACAAATACCATTGGTGATGCCATTTTCAGGGAAAAACTCAAGCCTTCTTCTGCAGCCCTTTTTTCCCAAATAAAAAAATAAATAATTTTTCTCTGTATTTTGGCTAATTTCTTGGTCTCTTTCAGGGGAACCCACAAACTCTGGGCACCTCTAGAATCCCTTGGATGTTGGAAAAAGAGGACACAAATTTGGCGTGGGTAGCTTATGTGGACAAAACGTTATGAGGGCCTAAATGCAAACTACTCCAAATAGCCAAAACAAAGGCCTGGCGCCTGAGGGGGAAAAGGCCTGGCAGTGAAGTGGTTAACATATGTATTAGGCCTGCCATTGCAACCTGTTAGCAGACAGCTTTAAACTACCAATTCAAGTTGACAAAAAAAACACATGGCCCAGGCTTAAACTCCCTTTTTATTACATATGTAACCTTAGGGTAGGCCATAAAGAGCCCATAGGGCATGGTGCTTTGCAATTAAACAGTTGGACTTGCACTTTTACATTTTACTTGTCCTGGTAGTGAAAAACTCCCAAATGAATATTTCACTACTCGAAAACCTATGTCTCTCATAGGATAACAATAGGTTACCTTACTATATTTATTAAGTTTTAACCTTTTGACTGGGTTCAAGTAAGAAAGTCATGTTTGCTGTTTGAGAATTGTAACTTTAAATTCTCTTTAAGGGTAAGGTCAGATTTTAAGTTAAAATGTTAAAACTGCCACCTTTCAAAAGGTGACATTTTCCTGTACTATTTGGTGCCTGGCAGTTGGCCTTTTTATATTCCTTAAAGGCAGTTGCATAGTAAAGGAAATAGGTGTGCCTAGAGGGGCCATCACAGGCATCATTTGCAGGCCAATATGGTGTGCCCTACCTTCACACAAACAACTTCACACTAGCCTTTTGTGCCTTTCGATAGGCTAGGACCACGGCAGGGAGGCAGAAAATTTCAAGCACTTTTGAAATGGGAATTTCTGGAAACATCCCCTACTTCAAAGAAGGCACTAGGTATAAAAATAAGGCACCTGTCCGGAATCCCAAGGTGCCTCCTGCGTTATCTCTTAGCATCCCCAGGGATTGGGGTTAAATCATATTTCTGTCCTTGTCCTATCCAGGTGACTGGTTGACACCTGTTCGGTGTAAGTCAATAAGGACGCTCAATGAAGGACCACACGCCAATTATGAATACAATTTAGCTCTATTAGAATTTCAGGAAAATGTATGCATTTAGCACATCAACAATGGTAGAATAAGAATAGCAATGAAGAGCATCCATTTATATATGAGTACACTACAAAGAGCATCTATGTATATATATGAGCAAAGAGTTCATCGACAGATATAAGCTCTGATTAACTGTATACCAAAATGCATCACACTACGATGTTCAGGAAGCAAAATATAAACAAGATGAATACTTCAGATAAGCTTTGATTTACTGCACACCAAAATGCATGTTTCAATTACTGCAGCAGGCTCACACTACAATTTTCAGAAAGCAAAATATAAATGAGCTGAATACTTCAGATTAGCTTTGATTAACTGCATACCAAAATGCATGTTTCAATTACTGCAGCAAGCTCACACTATGATGTTCAGAAAGCAAAATATAAACGAGCTGAATACTTCAGATTATAAACACAGTGCAAGCATAATAATCAATCATAATAATAGAGCAGAGAAACAAAGGCCTTTCATCCCTGTGTTAGTCCACAAAATGCTGGGAAGCCCCCTACCGCCCGCTTGGACCTCTCTCCCTCTCAAGCATCACGGTCTCTGAACAGCAAACAGGAAGGCAGCGCTGGGTGTGGAGATGGCAGCTTTCACGACCCCATCTGCGAGCTTCAAATCCCTCACCTGCACTTGAGTGCTTAAATAACTCAAAGTTTGGATTCTATCCCCTTCTGGCATTTTCTAGCTATGTTATCAGCACTTGTCTCTTGGCTGCTCTGCCCTTCCCCAGCCATTGTTTTCATTCCATCTTCTCCCTGTACTCTCGTTCTCAAGGTTGAGACGGAGTCTCCTACACAAACAAGCTTGAAACTAATATCGTTAACTTTTCCACGTTGTTCGGGTTTCAGCACGCATCACGCTCATCTACACCGCTCAAGCTAATTAACCATTCGGTCACAATGTCTTCCGCACCTTTCCCTATAATGATCACTCCACCCCTTAGATGAGCGCGATGCATGCGAAACAGATATAATTTATTTTGTCATTCCACTAGCTAGGTTGCTACGAATACTTGTCAGCGTTATTTTAAGCGCCTGCATCTTAGTATAAAGCTGTTTTGTGTGTACATATAGTCTACATAGTATAGTCATTAGCGTAACACAAACAATCAATAACCAAATTAGCGGATGTAACACTATATTTAGCGTCTTCGTAGCTCCTGGTGCCCAGCCTAAGAAGATGTCATACCAATGATGCTCAGTTACTTGCTGGGTGCATGAAGCAGTGTGCATAAGCTGTTTAGCGTCTGTGGTCATCTGTATGGCTGTATCCTTGGTGTATTTAGCTGCCATATGTATAAATCCGTTAATCAGTAAGGGATGATTAGTGACATAACATATGCTCTCTGTCCCCATCTGATATAAGTCTGTGCCATTAATAGGATAAGATAACCATTCACATTCTCCTGGTATTGTGTGAAGACATGGATCTAGCACCCATCCAGTGTGGGTACATACCCACCCCTTAGACCAATCTGCACATCTAGTGGGATCTACAGTGTGATTTGTTTGATCAATCCACTTTTTGTCAGTGTGAGGTATCCACCATTCTTTACCTATCACCACGGGTAGCAATATAAAGGGGCATCATATGTCAGGAGGAAGATCACTTCTTGTTATATAAAAAAAGAGCATAACACATTTCTCACATTTCTTCCTCACAGTGAAACTGTATGGGCTTTACCCATATTTCCTCAGGCAAATGCAATTGTTGTCTCCAATATTCACCCTGAAGCTGTCCCCATTCTGCTTTAAAGTTTGCATACTGTTGATTAACAATGCTTTGCCATAGTATGCACTGGATGCCCTTAGTCACTGTTTGTGTGTTTTGAAAGCTTTTTCTGAATTGTTCAATAGTGAAATTATGCCATTGCCAATCGCGATACTAGCCACGCAGGACTTTCCATACTTCTTGTGAGTGTGTGGGCCCCCATTGAGAAATTACTTTTATAGCCTCTCCTGTACCATATCCTGTAGAAGATAGCTTATTCCTAATGGCTTCAGCATCAAAAGAATTCAGGGCCCCTACCCCGATTCCGGTGGCCCCAGCTATCAAGGACCCTAGATCTCTTCTAATGTGTAACTTTGGCAAGGGCCATAACTGTGGTGTCCATGGTGCACATAATGGATCATACTTTGAGACATTCCCCGTGGCAATATTTATCTGTAACACAATACGACTAATTATGCTTGCATGCAGAGCTTGCTAACATCCTATTCTACATCGAACTATGGAAAAGGTGCCTAAGTTGCTGACCATGCGTCTTTCGGTTACATAAAACTTGAAGGCTGGTGGTTTGGAGTATCGAACTCCTTTGGTTCCATTGTTCATTGTAACAACCACCATATGTCCTGGTCAAATAATTTGTTTGTCAGAGCAATCGTAAGGTTTACACGGGTATGCCTGTGCTGGTGTAAAAGGTACAATGGTATCACAATATTTACATATCATGTTTAGCATATAACTCAAAGCCTGTACTGTTGCCGGCATCCCCTGCAACTCGTTCAGTCCGTCGGCATGTCGGATTTGCTGTCCAGTTACCTTCCAGGTCACAGCTTTGGCAGCCATCCACTTGCCTTCAGGTACCTTCACGTTGCAAAGTGAAACATTTCTCTGGCCATCAGTTACGTTAGCGGCTTGAGGTGCACAAGTGACATGAAGGTCCATAACGACATTCTCTGCTACATTCGGTCGGACCCAAACACCTCTTCAGGTTGTAATTCTGACAGCAAACAGGAACCACGTCATCGACGCAGATATCATTGTTTATGACCGTGGGATAAGTCTCACTGCAGGTACAAATACAGGTACATTAGAGTTCTTTAAAAGTACAATATGCGTACTCCCCACCCCTTGACTCAATATCTCTCCTTCCTCTGGCTTTTTCCCTGGATGGTTCACCCATACTTTTCTTCCTGTGCTTCCAAATCCTCCCTCACCTCTCTGGGTGTTATCGGGGGGAGATCTTTCTTCAATGTGGGGGGTGTACGCTTGTTCACAAATCAATTGTGCAAGTCTGTCATGTGCTGATAACTTTTTTAGCTGTTCTTTCACCAATCCGTTATATCTCTTAATCATGCCTGCAGCTTGTGGATAATAACTAAGGTGCAAAATCCACCAAATTCCCTGTTCCTGCGCCCAGCCCTGCACTGTTTTCCCTGAAATGTGTGTGCCCCTATCTGTTTGGATCTCATCAGGTGCCCCATAATGTTTTATCAGGTAGTTTAGCCCTCGCAAAGTGGACTTTTGATCTGCAGACTTACAGGGCATACCCAACATAAGGCCAGAGTAGGTGTCCACCTTGGTCAATACGTAGCTTTTTCCTCCTTCTTTTGGTAGCGGCCCAATATAGTCCAATTGCCACACCATAGCAGCTGCAGTTCCTCTTCTGATATGTCCGCTAGGCTTCTTTTGCAGGGGCATTTGTCTAATCTGGTTGCATGTGGGGCACTCCTTTACTGCTTGTTGCACTTGTTCTTTAGTAACTGGAATTTGTCGTTGCTGTGCCCATGCAGAAGTGCCATTCTCTCCTAGATGTCCGGATGTTGCATGGGCCCTGTTTGCTAAAGCACCTTCAGCTTCCTCATTGATGACCACCGTTTGTGTTTTGGCCATTTGATCTGCGGTGTTGTTGAATAGGGATGCAAGTGAGGTATCCGATGGGCAATGGGCATCCACATGTCCCACATAGATTTGACATTTTTGCCCTTTCTCCCAAATATCTTCCCATAGCTGCTCACCTCCTGAAATGGGGGTGCCTTTAATTCTCCATCCACCCTTGCACCAAGACAGGGCCCAGCTTACTAGTTCTTGGTAAGTGGCCCAACTGTCAGTGTACACAAATGTTTCCTCTCCGATGGGGGCTTGTTCGATCACTGCTGCTACCCCCTGCAGTTCTGCAAGCTGGCATGATCCATTATCCCCTCCGCGCAGCAACATCGTTTCTGTAGTAGGCTGGAATGCAACTGTTTGCCATTGCCTTTTTCCTTGATAGTACTAGCGGTACCATCTGCGAACCATGCATTTTGCTGTTCTTCTTCAGTGAGTCGTTCAAAAGGCGGGGCTGTCTTAAATGGTGAGGATTCCATTTCAGAGGGCTCTGGTGCAGGGGCCATTGCCTGCAAGTCCACTGCCCCTAGCATATCTTCTTTGAACTTCAACACTCCTGCTGGTCCCGGTTTTGCCCTCTGCTGCAGATACCATTTCCACTTCACAATGGTAAACTCCTGCGCTCTGCCTACTTTAGTGCCAACCCCTCCTTCTCCTGTCCAACCTAGTAAGGGGACCCATGTTCTTAAGGTGACCAACCGATCATCAGTTATGCGTTCTGTTTCCACTAATGCCCAATATACCCCTGCTAGTTCTTTTCCTAACGAGGTGCAATTGCTCATGGATGGTGTTAATCTCTTTGACCAAACGAGAATTCTGTATTTGCCCACCATTCACTCCCTTTGATCTGTTTTGCACGAGTGAGCGAACCTCCATTACACGTCCTCTTCCACCTTCAACTTCACCTACACTTCCTTCTCCACTTTCAACTCCACCTAGTTCTATTACACGTACTTCCACCTCATCCTCGCAATTCCAGTCATCATTATCTGAGATTGTTCCATCCCAAGTATATGGATCCCAATTTTCTTTGCGTACCAATGCCCTCACTTGCACAGTTGAGGGTATTTTATGCTTCTGCTTACTCTTCTGTTTGCGTACCAGTGCCCTCACTTGCACAGCTGAGGGCATTTTAGGCTTCTGCCTACTCTTCTGTTTTGCTACTCGTACTGCTAATGCAGTGCACCTTCCCTCTATTTGATCACCCTGAGTCACTGCACTTTCTATGGTCTCTTTCATAAGTAACTGCCTTTCCTGCAAGGCTGAAACCTCATCCCACAGTTTTGTCTTCCTGTATATCATATGGAGCGCAGACAGGAATAGCCATCCCACTTGCCCTGCCGCTTTCAGCTCCAGCTTTGCCCCTCTTAGCTTCACACTCTCGACCGCATCTTCCACTAAGAGAGGAGTCACTTTCTCTTCTAGTACTTCCCATAAAACCGGCGCTGCCCACCGGTTCAGGAGTCCTGCCACACCAGAGAACGGGTCAGTTGCTAACCACCCGGGAATGGATTTGGCTTCTGCCCCATGCTGCCTTCCGCTCTCTGCCCCATTTTTCTTACGTCCCCAAAGACGCATTATTGACTTATGCCCCACTTCTGGTACCAAAATGTCTTATCAAGGTGACTGGTTGACACCTGTTCGGTATAAGTCAATAAGGACGCTCAATGAAGGACCACATGCCAATTATGAATACAATTTAGCTTTATTAGAATTTCAGGTAAATGTATGCATTTAGCACATCAACAATGGTAGAATAAGAATAGCAATGAAGAGCATCTTTTTATATATGAGTACACTACAAAGAGCATCTATGTATATATATGAGCAAAGAGTTCAATGACAGATATAAGCTTTGATTAACTGTATACCAAAAGGCATCACACTACGATGTTCAGGAAGCAAAATATAAACGAGTTGAATACTTAAGATAAGATTTGATTTACTGCACACCAAAATGCATGTTTCAATTACTGCAGCAGGGTCACACTACGATGTTCAGAAATCAAAATATAAACAAGCTGAATACTTCAGATTAGCTTTGATTAACTGCATACCAAAATACTTGTTTCAATTACTGCAGCAAGCTCACACTACGATGTTCAGAAAGCAAAATATAAACAAGCTGAATACTTCAGATTATAAACACAGTGCAAGCATAATAATCAATCATAATAATAGAGCAGAGAAACAAAGGCCTTTCATCCCTGTGTGGAACTTAACTTAGTCCACGAAATGCTGGGAAGCCCTCTACCGCCCGCTCAGACCTCTCCCCCTCTCAAGCATCACGGTCTCTGAACAGCAAACAGGGAGGCAGCGCTGGGTCTGGAGATTGCAGATTTCACAACCCCATCTGCAAGCTTCAAATCCCTCACCCGCACTTCAGTTCTTAAATAACTCAAAGCTTGGATTTTATCCCCTTCTGGCATTTTCTAGATATGTTATCAGCACTTGTCTCTTGGCTCCTCTGCCCTTCCCCAGCCATTGTTTTCATTCCATTTTCTCCCTGTACTCTCGTTCTCAAGGTTAAGATGGAGTCTCCTACACAAACAAGCTTGAAACTAATATTGTGAACTTTTCCACGTTGATCAGGTTTCAGCAGGCATCACGCTCATCTACACTGCTCAAGCTAATTAACCCTTTGCGTCACAATGTCTTCCGCACCTTTACTTATACTGATCAGTCCTTGGTTAAACCTTCATGTTTCAAAGTAAACATAATGTGCTGTGTTACATAATTGGTTTTATCAATGTTTGTTTTAGCAATGCTTGTTTGCTAATGTGAGCAGTTCTAGACATGTGCTTCTAACTGGGTGTGGTGTAGACGTGCTTCTAATTGGGTGTGGTGTACACATGTGCTTCTAATTGGGTGTGGTGACTCATCCACATGTGGAAACTCAACTGCTTTCCTGATTGGCTATACATAGCAGAGTGAAGCATGCCTCCCTGCTTGGCTTTTTTTTTGCTTCCTGATCTCAGCATCTGATTTGGCATTCCATCCCCTGCCATCATCCTTGTATTCAGGACTTTTGAGGCAATTATTTTCTTCGTTCCTGTACCAGCTGACATCAGGCATTCCTCCAGCACTCCGGAAAAGACTGCATCTAATTGACTGGTATTCTCCAGGGAGTTTGTTCTTTGAGCAGTGCGCTTTCCTAGAACAGCTGGTGTATTTCAGACCTCGTATTTTGGGGGTTATTCCAACTTTGGAGGAGGTGTTAATCCATCCCAAATGTGACGGATATACCACCAGCCGTATTACGAGTTCCATAGGATATAATGGACTCGTAATACAGCTGGTGGTATATCCGTCACTTTACCGTCACTTTTGGGACGGATTAACACCTCCTCCAAAGTTGTAATAACCCCCTTTGTCTTTTAGTGCTTATCTTGAAAAGACAAAAGCATTTCTGAACATTTTACATTATTATTGTAGGTACGTGCCTAAATGTGCTTCAGGAAATCTGTTTGAGCTCAAGCAATACAAAAAGTGACAGTGCAATTTTAAAAGAGCATTTATGTGACTTTTCTTTCTATAGTAGCATAACTCTTGGATTTAAATTGTGTCATTCATGTCTGTGTTTCAGGTTTGAGGAATTTGCTTTTTGAAGGGTTTTTCACACAGAGTGAAACCAAACCAAATTGTGCCACCCTAAGTGTTTGAAGCCAGAGTGGACATTTGTATTTCTTGGATTGTTTTTGTTCCTTTTAGTTTAACTCTATGCATGCAGGAAAGTTATAAGTGATATAATTAATGTTCTTGTTTGTCTTTCTTTTGCATGATAAGTGCAACAACAGTTCTAATTGTAGTGTGCAACAGTGAGTCTCTTTGAAGCCAGCTCTAGTGTTGCAGTACGTATTGTTATGGTACTCAGTTTGGGCTTTTGGTAATGTAGTCTTAGTAATGTTGCCAACAATTATTATTATCCAAGGAAAGTGCTGGAGCATCCCGGTATTCTTCTACCACTCCTGTGCCCATATCAGAAAGAGAGATTCAGTTTCAAGGAAGTTGAGTGCACTAACTCTGCTATCACTCTGTCAACAACGACCTGCCCCCCCGCAAAGATGCAGGGTGCCGGGCTGGACCAGCAAGACGTGGCAGTGTTTTGTCTCTTTCTCTTCCACTCCCCCTTTCCTTTTGGGACACCTGCCGGTATTTGTCTGTCCACCAGGAAGTGCCGAGAGGTGTTCCAGGAGTTCGGGGCAAACATTCGCCCATGAAGACATTCTGCTTTTCAGGTGAGTGGCCCCGTCTCGACAACACCCAGACCCACAGTTCAGTTCATTCATGTACCTGGGAAAGGACTCTCAGAAGACTGCCTATTGCTGTGGCCTACTGTGGACCTGCTGTGTACTTCAGATGGGCTGCTTTGTTGCATCAAAAAGGACTGCTCTGCTGGCTGAAGCCTGATCTGAGTCCAACAGGTCTGGCCTGCTGCTTGAGCCCTGCTCTTCACCTTGGACCCAGAACATCCAGAATTGACTCCAAAGGCTAGTTAGTCAGGGACAAAAAAAGCTCCAACCATCTTCAACCTGTACTTGGCCTCTGCCTTACTGAGTCCTAATCCCTCAGCTGGAACTTCTTCAGTCCTAGCACCCTTGGAAGTGGCGATAAAGGTGCTCTGCAAGCCAAGCTGTAGCCCCCATCAGAACTGATGCAGTGTGACTCAACCTGACGTAAGACCTTGCATGGTGACCCTCTGAGCTCCTGATTGGAACAAAGCAGAACAAAGCAACTTGATGTGCACCTTGAATCGTAGCCCTGGCGACTTCTCATCGGAACCAACACAGGACAACGCAGCCAACGTAGTTCAATGAAGAACCCCGCATCACACCTTGGTTCAAGAAAATAAGGTAAGATTCTCAGTGAGCCTATTCTGGTGCCTGTACATGGCCAATGCTCCACTGTGGTCAGCCTGAACTTGTGACTTTGTGCCAGTCGGGCAGAACCAGATAACTATAGTTGACCCTTGGTGCTTTTAGGCACCATTTTTACAAAAATCTTTAAAACTGTACAACTCTGGTTCTACTTATTGGAATTTTGTTTATTTTTTGTCAAATAATGAATTTAAATTCACTTTATGTTTTTAAATCAGTGTGGGACTTTTCTGTTGTTGTGTTTTCACTTTGGTATTGTTTGTGTGCAGCATAAATACTTTACACAATTTGTTTAGGTTTAGCCTGACTGCTTTTGTAACTACTAGAGGGGTAAGCATAGGCTAATTTAGTGACTCTTTGTGGTTCACTCTTACAAGGATTGTAGCTATTGCTTGAAAAGGCTCACACACCCCTTAACTAACAACCCAACTTCTCGCACTTGGCCATCCCAGGACCAGACACCCCACTAAGAAGAAGGGAGCAGAGGGTTAGCAGGTGAAAACAGTATCACAGACGACCTGGGAGATGAGACAACATGAGTTGGGGTGGGTTAAAAACACAGACACAACTTAAAACCTGCCATCACGAAAGTCATGAGGCTACATAATGTTAAGATTTGTTTGGAGACCCTATCTCAGGGTTTTTGACCTCTCCAACTAAGTCCTCTGAACATTTAGAACAAAGCTCAGATCGAACACATGACAGAACACCACTGTCATAATGAATGTGCACTTATTTCAATAGTAAAATATTACCATCTCGCTGCTGCTCAAACCCTTCGTCCTATACATGCAGGGTCCCTGATGCTGCTCTCAGGATTCTCCTCTACATTGGTGTCATGCAGGGGTGCAGAGAATGTGGCTGGGAATCCAGCACATAATGTCCTGAGCCTGGATTCTGCCTGAGTGAGAAAAGTCCTTCCAATGCTTGTTTTAGAACTTCCCTCACCAGATGTGTTGACCTTTTGCAGTGATGCATGAGGCAATGTCACACCAGATTTGGATCCATGTTACAATACTCAGCTGGGTTTCAGGAGCCCCTATACAGATGATGGTACTTTTGGATGAATTCATTCGGATTCCTAATACATTGAAAGCCATTTTCATCAAGTTCTTTAGACATTTTGGGGGTTAGTTTCTGTCAAGCAGCAACAGGCTGGAGAAAAAAGTATTGTGATGGGAGATTGGCTCAGAATAACTAGGAAATGTATGACTTCTACCTGCTGTATGTAATTCCTGTTTGTGCGGCAGGCAAGGGACGTCACCATGACTGTAGGGTCTGTGCCCTCCATGCGGGATGGAGACTTTGCATCCCGCAATGCAGGAGGTAACCCTTGCATCCAGAGTTTCTGTATGGACGGGGGCTGCACGTAGCAGAAAAACTAACCAATTGATAAAAACACAAAACTGTTAAAACGTATTCTTTGTGTACTTAGTGTATGTATGATAAGTAATATTTGTAATATGTTACACATAAAACATGAGTGTACTATGTTAGATTTTATGCTAAGAGTTTGAATGCAATTGAAAATTAAGTGACAACATATTTTTAGAGCATTGCATTTATTGATGATATAATGAGAAATAAACAAGTTTGTCTCAGGATCCTATATAGGGACTGTGCAGTGGAAGTCCAGCATCCATCATTGACAAGAGACTTTCCAACTGCATAAATGCAGCAACCAAAATAGCAGCAAAAAAAGATGAGTTAACTAGGCAATTGTGTGCCTGAACTCCCTGACCTCTATTCTGTACACAGCACCGGGTGCCCAGATGTGGGCATAAATGACGATCCAGATCTATTTTTAAGCCTGTCACATTATGTTGTTGTGCAACATGCAACAAGGTAAACAATCTTACACAGATTGTCTGAGGAGTACACCATGACTCCTGCATGGTCAAGACATCTGAATCACAAACTAAGGATCCCAAAAGTGCATTCAAAATTGGACTGTGTATGTATGCGTGCCGTTTAGTACATCTATTGAGATAGTGTGGTGTGACATCGGTATGGAGTGAGGAGATGGGGAGAGAACATATCCAGCACCAGGTGCAACAAAGACATGTGAATGTTTCACAAAGGGGCCTCTAATCTAAATGTAATAAATCATGCCTACAAACATGTAGTAGAGGTGAGGATAATATGCATGTATTGTGCTATAGTGAATATTGAGTATGTTAGGAATGTCACTCCTAGATGTAAGTGTATCTCCAATGTGAGGTGTTACTTATAAATGAGCCAGATTTTACAGAAATTGTCAGCAGCCAAGTAATTTGCAAAGGTTGATGGCCAGAAGCTGTAGCTGTTGTGTGTGCATCTACAAAAGGCAGGGTATAAAGTGTCAATATCAGTGAAGCAGTTCCTTGCATTGCAGACAGCTTGCACGTTGATGGAGTGCCAGCGCTGTCTACTGCAAAAAAGGTGTGCTATGCTGAGAGGTAGCTGAAGTGCCACATGGGTGCAGTCAATGGGATCTACCATATGAAGAATTGAGCAAAAGCATGGAATTCTGTTGCCATACTTTGCCTAACTGCCAGTAAACTGGTGCATTGTTCTGTTGCTGCATCTCAGTACCTGATTGAAGCAAAAGACTGGTTTGCCTGTAAGAAAACAATGTTGTCAGAGCTGACCCTCTGGAATGATTTAGAGTTCATAAAATGTAGTGCAAAACAAAACAAGAGGGCACTGTGTTATGCCTAGAACAAGGGTACTACTGTATAGCTGTTTAAAGAAAATGTCCTGAAAAGCTGAAGCATGAATATGGGGTTGATTTATCACCAAAACCTTCCAAAAATCACAATGATATATGCCTCATAGAAAAATCCATATATTGCAACACAGAAGAAAATTACAAAACTACAAAGAGGTGCTTCAAATATGGCACAATGAAAAAGTGATATTGTGTGAGTCGTGACACAAAACAATTATACACAACATATAACAAATTTACAAAAATTATGCAAAAAATATTGTACAAAAAACATAGCAATGTGATGAGTGCCCACAGCCATTAAGATTAAAGGACCTGGGATTCAAGCCCAGCCAAACTGTAGGATAAAAGTCCAGTATCCTTCAATATATATAGCAGATGGGCAACAAGAACAAGTCGACGTTTCGACCCCCTAATTGGATGGATCCACTGGGGTCATCATCAAGATGAGGTATTGGTAGATGCCTATGAGAATAACAATGTTCACACTTTAACTATAAAATGGAGTGCAGCCAGTGCTTTGACATAGCCAGGGAGCAGGCTCTCGGTGAATCAAGTGTCTGCTCACATTCTGCAACCATGTTAAGAATCATACTGAGTGGGAAGTGCTATATGACAAAGACAACTTCCTTGGACAGCCCAAAGATATGGATCCTTTGGCTGTAAACCATCTATCTTCTCTTCTTCTCGTCAAAGAGTAATTAACCCTCAAATGGAAAACCAACAAACATGTTCACCAACATAGGAAGACAGTACACATTTTTGGGAGTGTGAGTTAGTTTCTCATGTGTTCAGCCTGACTGTGATTGCTTGGCCTTGAAATGTGTTTTAGCAAGACATTAGTGGTAGACTAATCACCCCTTTCATTACCAGGCATGCTGCATTTTAAGTAGTGATATATAGTTCTACAGTATTTGCTTTTAAGGGAAATAGGATCCAAACTTGCCTTGTTCTAATATTCATCTGTATGTCCATTAAATAATAAAAAAAATCGTCTTATAAAAACTAGTTTTGTTATAAAATTCAACAGGATTTATTTTCAAAACATAAAAATATTGGGCATTTTTAAAAAAAACACAGGATTTCATAAAAAGGTTCTATTTTTAGAGCCTTCTAATAGTCACAAAAATAACCTTTAATCCCCAATATATTACTCTAGTTATATGCTAGCACCATTATTTTCTATGAGGAGTTCCTGCCTCCATTATTGTCTTTGGGAGTGTGCAGCAGTTCCATTGGTTGACCATGGGTGGTTCTGGACTTACTCCATGGCTGAGCTGGAATACCTTTCCATACCTGTATTAACTTCAGGAAGTTTTTTTTTGTGAAATGCAATTGTCTCACTCTTTTGTGGGTGAGTCTTTGGCCTTCCTTAAACTCTTCTTAGCCCTCCCTCAATCCCACACATTTTGTAGTAAGTATATCCCATTTTTCAAGCACCTCCGTCCGTCCCAGTGTTACCACAAAAATGTATGCATATGTGTAGCAGTACTACTAAATATACCACAAAATGAAATTTGTGAATATGCCCCATACTGTTCAATGGGTAATATTCAAAATTGTTAATCTGTACCCATCATTTTAATTGCTCCTCAGACATCATTATTGATAGAAAAAGAATAAAAACGATGTATGAACTCAAGCAGAAAATGAATGGAAAACACTTCTAAAAGTTTAATTGTAATGAAGATGGATGAAAAATAGGTATAATGAGGGCAAATGAAGTTAAACGTAGGGGAGCGAAGTGAAATTAATGTATTGAAGCTAAGTGATTGTAATGCAATGATGTTAAATGTAGTTAAATGTATTGAGCTTAAGTGAGGTCAAGATGCTGTCTCATTCTCCCAGGTGCAATTATAATTAGGAACTAAAGAAACAAGAAAAGCGAAAGTATATGAAGACAAGGTTGATTTATAATAGTATTCTTTTAAAATTCCAATCACTCTGTCCCCCTTTCCATTAGAATAGTCAAATTATATTGCACACATAAGCTCACCACTTCATATATGCTTTTGTAAACCCAAAAGCAGACTATGAAATATAATATCTTTCACACTTGCAAACATCAGCCCTAGCAAAACATGTTCAAACCAGCCCCATACAGCAGGCAGTTGCAACGAGAGTGGAAAGTAAGTGCCAAATCAGTATTTTAAAGGGGTGTGTAAAGAGTGTCCCTTCCAAATTTGTTCATTAAGTTATGCATTATTATTATTGTCGCAAAACATTAATATTAAACCACTGAGTCAAAGAAGGTGGTAAAGATTTCACACAGGAATGGGTCTCCAAGGGCCTGCTTCACCTTTGTGAATGTAGACAAAAACATTTTTTAGGAGCAGGGACCACTGCATCCTAAAATGGTTGTAAAATATTTCATTTTAAATGCATCAAATTTTTTCTTTTAGGAATTTAGGCTGCGCTTAAAAAAAAGATTGGGTTAGTTAAAAGCAGTCAGAAACAAAATGGTCTGCTGACCCCAGCGTCCCACCATGCCTGTGTCCCAAGTGAGGCATTGTGGGTTGTAATTTATGACCTACCACATGTATAATAATGAGGTAAGTTGAACTTTGACCCACTACAATTTGGTATTTTGTGAACCAACCTACTAATACTCAGGTTGGTTTGCAAAATATCAATGTATTTGATAGAAGTTGGCGCACAAATTGCAACATTTCCACAGAAAACATTTTAGTACATTCCAAATTGAAAATCATTATTATTCACATTTCTCGATTTCCTATTTGCAATATTAGTACGTGAGGCCACAGATTGTTTTATTATACAAATTGATTCGTTTTTTAAATTTAGAACCGTATTGGGTTATAACTTGACCCACATCATCAATATTCATGAGGTAAGCCATGAATTGCAACTCACTCAAATAGTTGCCATCACTGGGACAGTGGTCTGTGAGGTCAGAAGACCACCATGTCTATGACTGCATTTCAAGTAAAGTTAACATTTCTTTTTTACATTCAGCCCATTTTCCTTCATGGAAACAGGGCTATATTTAGAAATTGAAAAAAAATTGTTTGATAGCTGGCAGTGGTCCACAGCAACAAACTTTGTTTTAACATTTATAAAAGAGAAGGTGTCCCGGAAGGTTAACACCTCCTTTTAGATGTCAGTAAAATGGCAATTTTTTTTTACTGTATTTTGATCGCAAAATATGGATACATATCTTAACAAGTTGCTATTAGGAAGGGACACCGTAAACATGTACCTTCGAAATACTGGAACCCATTTTCCTATATGGTAATATGGTAAATATGGCAAATCAGAAAATGGGTTCAGTATATGACAAAAAGACATTGTGCAGTTGCAAATCATGCGACTTTTTGCATTGCAGGCTTTTCACCAATAAAATGGGTTTTTATGTCAGGGCCCAAGTACTTGTGGTTAAACTTCACTATGGAAAATGTGTCAGGCAATCATTGTTGCATTAGATGTCTTCAGCAAAAACACATATTTGTGTATGTTCTGCTCAGATCTCTCGGTTTGTTGGAGCCTGCACTTTAATCCTCTTTAACACAGTTCATAATATTTTTCAGAAGTTCAAGCAATCTGTTTTTCTTCTCTTTTTTCTTTGTCCATTCAGTTTTCAAGCCAAGCATTTTCTTTTCAATAGTTTGCTCAATTACTGTATGTTTTCCCTGTTTTTCAGATACCGGTTTCTCCCCATCTTCCAGGACCACCTTCAATAATCTTACTAAAGCTAAGCATTCCTGTGATTTCTCTTTCAGTTTAAATGAACTATTATGAAGTCTTCGTCTTCTGTTGTGGAAACTGATCTTTAATTTTTTATTTTGTGTGATCATCTTTTCTAATTTTCAGATAATAGCTACCAATTTCTTCTGAATTTGAGTATCTTTCCTCTCTGAAGAACAGTTTTCTGAGTTAAAATTATTTGTGTCAAACTTATTGTAAAGTTGTGCTAAAATCTTGCTCTGCTTGTTTATTTACTCTTGGAGACCCTTTTCCAGGTGGACCTGCAAGCTCTGGTCAATGCATTTAGTAAGACAGGAATATGCTCCATAACTTTTCTAGTTTTTCATATGTGTTTCACACCAATAAACTAGTTCTGAGAGTGTCTTCGATTGTTTCCACTTCTGGCAATCCATTATCAAATAGCAGGAACATTAAAGGCTTTTTTTGTGTGCATATCAATCTTATTTGCCTTTATTTAAGGGTATGGTGGATGCGAGAGACCAGACAAAAACAATGACCTCCCATCCTTATTTTGTCCTCTGTTCCATAATTGCTGTATCCTTGATAGCTCTCAGAAGAGATTATTGTACTGTTCGATCTTTCATTGCTGTATAGCATTTTCCTTTGTTGGTATATAAATTGCAGTAAAACAGAAAAGCAGTTCGATCATAATGACTACTCTTGTGAAAAATTCAGACAAGACCTCTTCATGTCGCCATGTCGCGTAGGCTCTCATTATCCTAATAAGACTACTGGATTTTGAGCGGCAAGATCGTTCACAGTGTGGGGGACTAAGTCTGACCCATGGTAGAGGACCCTTGTCACTCTAAATCCGGGTTTTGCTCTGGCTAACTAGCAGTGCCTCATCTCTCCCAAATGGAAGAGACAATTGGGCAGCTGAGTGCATGACATCTTAGCACTTCCCAGGGAAGTCGTGGTCACTCAGGTTACAACTGGTTCTCTCATACACAGTACAATCTCATATATTAATGACAAAGGCAGTTTAAGTTTTAAAGGTTGGTTTAATAAAACAACTGCATTTTAGATAGCAAAGCGTGAGCTGCAATAACCAGAACTACACAACACAGTAGGATTAAAATAGTCATGACAAGAGCGAAGCACAATATTAAGGCTATCTTAGTGCCGCTAGATTATTTTCTCTCTAAGCTATATTTCGAGCACAGCATGTGAAGCTCTAAGCCTACATTTCAGGTTCCCCCGGGAGGACATCAATCCTCATACCTGAGCAAAGGCCTGTAATCTGCATCAGCATCTAGTTGTAGGTTCCTGGCCGGAATCTCCCTCTTGACGTGTACTAGGACTAGGGAGTGTTTTTATAACTAACACGCAGATGTTCTAAGAAAATGTCCCTACGTAAGGATGTGTATTTTCTACGAATACTAGATACTAAACTTCTACCACATTTACCTGCAATGTTCCAGACTGTAGCCTTGACTGAAGCACAGGGCGATCAAGAATGCATTATTTGAGAACACAGTGCTGAACTAAGCTAAACAGTGTGATAGAAGAAATTTAAACAAGTCCGTAAAACTGGTTGCCGTAAAATAACAATGTGAAGCTGAATAAAATATATCTAGGGCAAAGTGCACAGCGGCCTAATATGATAAACTAACGTGCAGGAGGCTAAATTAAAATTGGCTACACTACACTCTCCCCTTGTCGGTAGAAAGTGGTTTAAGCCTTAACTAAAAATGCCCTAAGCTAAAGTATATTTTAAAACCCCTACCGAATTTTAACAAGTCAAGAGGACGCACAAGCATGCTATTTGGCAATTTTATAAACGAGTATGCGGCCAAAAGCCGAATTCAAAGGAAAATGTCAATTTAGGACAGTTCCAAATCAAGCATCAGTCATGGAAAGCAGGAGATTCTCCACCTCGGCAGATGACAAAACCGGTAAATCCACGCCAAAAGCTACCAAGGAGCAGGTGTGTTCCAGAGCCCCAGTGTCAACCAAGGCAGCATCCCATGCAGTGTCTATGAACGAGTTAATGGTAACTTCCTCCAGGAAGGGTAGCTCGTAATCAGCTTTTCTGAGCAAAAGCAGCCGCAGCGCGCATGTCTGGTAATTAACCCTCCATGAGAACATCAACAGATCAGCATCAATCACTGAGGGGCGTTGCTGTCAGAGACAAACTTCCAGTGCATGTTCAAAAGAGCACCAACGGCACCGAAACACGGGCTGCACACAATCGAAAACCGGTCTGAATGACAGAGACCAGTCACACCCCAAATGTTCCAGGAGTGTTGCTCCAAAATGCTGCATCATGCGTTCAGGACACAGCTGCGCTGATGGGAGCGCCCTCATTTGTCCTTGTTGCGGCGGGACAGCCATTGCGGAAAAACAACAGCAACAGCAAAATGCCAGCTAATAAAGCCAAAGTTATCGGAAATCCCCCAAAAATGCTTCTGAAAATTGAAGGAATAGCCAAGGGTATTAAACCGAATACAGAGGAAAAGGTGTGAACAAAACCAATACCAACAGCTTTGAAAAAATGTGCTAATCCAGCCGTGCTGGACGCAGTAAATATACGTCCCACAAGTTCACCAAAGTGTCTCAGAAAGTTCGTATTTAACAGGGACTGTATTTCCGCCGATGACCTTGCCACCTGAAGTGCATAGGTCTCGCTTGCAGATGTAAGGGCCACATGCTTTTAAAACAATAAAGCCTTCAGTCTACTTAACTGGTCAAACAAATGTTGATTTGAAAAGTGTTTGGGGAACAAAAAATTGGCAGACCAAGGGTAGAGAAACATTGTTTGAAGCATGTCTCATCACTGTTCAAATGATTTTTTTTAATGAAACAGTACAACAGACCAGTTGTTTAGGCTTAGCTACAATTAGAGAATTAAACATTCCCCTGCAAAATTTAATAACTGGCAAAAGTACACGAATGCTACTTTTAGTGAGCTTAGTGAGTGGGTCCAGAATGGTACGTTTAATGCTTCACTGACACATCCAGGCAGGTGGTTATTGTGGCCAATAGATATAGACTTCTTAATAGACCTCTTAATTTTAACATTTCATAGTCATATTTAGAAATGAACACAATGTACAGCTTATCTAGGAGAGGTTAGGAATCACTGAGGAGAAGAAGAACGGTTGGAGCAGCATCATTCACATTCCATGCCCATACATTTCCCTGGCTAACCTAACTGTATTTATAAGCATTTGCAAGGTAGCTCTATTTGCTAAGGACCTAGTGCACAATGGATCAGGAATTATTTTTGGCTTCCTTCGAATTCGTCTTGAAGTTAATGGTATTTCAAATACACATATCTTCTAAAGCAAAAGATTTCATAACTCATTCTTCACCCATTTATGATATTATTCAGGCTGAGATTTACAAACACTTTCTGTTGGATTTACATTACTTTTTTGGTGCTAACCCGGCGCAAAGTTTTGGATTGGTATTTACAATCTAATGCAAATAATGACCTGCATCAGATTGCAACTCAAAGTAATGCAATGCAGTGTAACCCACTGCATAGTGTTATTTTTCGTTAAGAAGGCGATCCATAGTAATGCATGGGTGTTCCTGTGCATCAACCCATGGATTTTGGTGCAACATCATATCTACAAAGATTTGTTGAAAATGGATTTTCAGCAATACCTTATTTGTTCTCGAGGTTGGAGGAAAGAGGAGAAATATTTTTATTTTATCTCGTTTTTTTCACTTACAAAGAGCAATTCGCCTTTCAGCACAGTTTTTATGCAGTAAGAGACCTCTCCCTACACAAAACTTATGCTCACCACAACACAGACACTCTTGCACTATGCTGCAAGAGTGTCTGCGTTAGCGCATGGCAGCATAATGTGCACTAGCACAGGGTGAGAAAAGAATACCGCCACATCTTTGTGAATATGGTGCTGCTCTGCTATCTCCCGTTCACTTCACTTGCAGGACTGCTTTGCATGATTTATTTGTAAATATGGGCCTGAATATTTTGGAAAACACACAATGCTGCTTAGTTATGTTCCCTAGTGTAAGTAAAACACTGGCTGATTTGGAGTGGAAGTGGACGCATTCACAAAATACAGAGGTACCTGGAACTCAAAAGCAGTCCTATTAGTTTTTTTATAATTTTATTAATGGTATAAGATTGTTTGAAAATAAACCAGACAACATTGCATTAAAAAGCAACAAAGCACATTCCAGTTTACATTGTTGATGTTCCTATGTCCTGGAATGGTCTTACTTAGTAATTCTGAAAAATTGTTACATTTTCATTGTATTACAACTTGCTTAAAGCCATTCCAAATCTCATAAACTGGCTTAATCAGGCACAACATCTAAATTTAAATAATTTGAGAGGGTTAAACTCCCATATGATAAGATATTATTCATCAAGAAAAATGTAACACATTAACATGAAGTACCTGTGTCAAGCTAATTATGCTGCTCTTGGCCTAGGGCAGTGAAATCTAATTAGGCCTGGTGTAAATACTAGCCCGAGTTTTTCAAGATGCTGATTTCAACAGCCCTCAGAAACAACCAGTCAGTAAAGACAAAATATGACAACAAAATATCAAAGATATAGTTTTGTTGTTTTAGGATAAAAAATTTACTGGAACCAGTCTATCTACATGTATGATGTTCTAACTATGCAATGGCCTACATATCTTAATCAATGAACAAGATCAACTCTAATCTATCTTTTATTTGGACGGAGCTGTAAAGTAAGCTACAGTGACAAAAGATTTATTTTAGTTGACCGTATAAATAAACAACCATCGAAGATGTTAGACAGTGAATTTAGCGGGAATAGTATCCCTTGTCACACACATTTTAAAGTTTTGTTTCCAATCATAACATTGTGGGGGTGGATTCTGCGTATGGCTCAGAAGAGAGCACAAGACATGTTCATTATAGCTTAACATGAGATAACAATGTGGTTGCATCCACTGTTTTTAGTTTTACACAACTAATCTCAAAGTCTGGCTCCGCAAATGTTGTGAAAATAATTATGTTTGACCACTGACTTTGTGTTTCACCACTGTGCATAATAGTTGTTAAATGTTCACCAGTAGCACATTACATTTTGTATTCAGTTTTGCTGCCTATTGGCTTTAACGTGGCATTAGACATTTCATTCTGTATTCAGTTTAGCTGCCTATTGGCTTTATCGTGGCATTAGACATTACATTTTGTATTCAGTTTAGCTGCCTATTGGCTTTATCATGGCGTTAGACATTGCAGTTGAGACATTGCAGATGAGCTGTGTTTTTCCACATGGTAAACTAAGCTTGTGTTTTTCGTAGTTTCTCTTACCGAACACGATAGCGTGATAAGGAAGCGCATATTTTGTGTTTTTCTTTAGTGCAGGGAAGGACTCAGCCTTGGGAGAGACAGCCTTGAAAACTTGGCCAACTTTCGATGTTGTTTCTTCCAACTCTGACCTACAGTAGCCAGCATGTTTTTGAATATTCAATTATTTAATCTATAAAAGGTGTCCCTGGGCAGCAGAGAGGAGAAATTTCCGAGACTTCAGTCAGGAGTGGACGTCAACTGCCTGACCTGTCCCGTGAGGGTGGAAAATCTCTTTCTCGCAGTTGAACAGGAGTCATCAACTTGCTGGCATGAGAAAGATGACGAGCAGTGATAGGCCCTACGGTGATGAATTTTGACTTTATTCTTTGCTTGACAGATATGCTATAATATAATCACATGTATTTGCTGTGTACATTGCAATTGAGAATCACTTTGATATGTTTTCCTTTCATTGCTGTGACTATTTTTAAACGTGTGCCTCCAACCTACTAATCTCCTCTCTCAAGAACCTCGTGGTGAAGTAATAATGAATGTCTTCTTTAAACTAAGAAGTGCATTATAGAGATTTTTGTCAGCTCGGTCATTAGTGAAAGAAAAACACCAAATGACTCCCAGTTATCTGAAGGTCTGACACATCAAATCAAAGTAGGGTCTCTGACATCTAATTTATCTCTGAGGGATAAGATTTAAAACCTTGATAAAAATGTGATAAGAGGATAAGTAGTTTGGTTATATTGATGTTAAGGGTCAGAATGACTCACCCTGAATCACTAAGTACAGTATGCTCTTTAAGGATAAGCATCCTGACCTACTACTGGATGCACCAAAATGATCACCTTAATATTAGGTGTTTGCAATGATGAACCAGTCCCAGAAAAACTGTGCCCCCCACATCCAGGAGCTGAACGTTTCCAAAATCCAAAGATCTTCCACTGAAGATATCACAGTCATTTTAGGGTAGCAGAGACAGAGCACAACAGGAATACCAAATCAGACCACTATGATTGAGCCTGCCTCCCTAGGTTGCACTATTAATGTGTTTTAACATTCCCGTTGCCTGGAATGCAGTCCCTTGAAAGAATTTGATAGTTTGTAAATTTGGTTCAGCACCGAAATATGAGCAGGCTTCCCAACTTATGTGGATAGTATTTAAAATTAATATTACCTGTTTCAGCCTTAACTCTGATTGATGCCAGCGTTTTAGCAGGGGATGCCCACTAGTCTTTGATCAACTTGAAGATTAAATATGATTTGAACTCAACAATACCAAATCATTTCAGTTTGGGTGATGCCTTTTTTTAAATATGCATACCTGCCTACTTCTTGCAGTCCGAAAGCAATTAGGTCCAGATTTATGAGAGGTTTGTGCCATGCTTGCACTACGCAACATGGTGCTTTGAAGCCACGCAAAGCCACTTTGTGTGACTTTGAATGGCTTCAAAAATATGGAGTAAGGCAAGGATGTGCAAATTACTGTGTATCCTTACTCTGTGCTAGGGGGGCAACTTCCATGTTTTTTTATGCATTTCCAGATTCACCAACCCTGGTAAACCTGGGAATGCTACGCCTTCCCAGGTGAGGTGTAACAGGAAGAAATATCTTTATTTATCCTTGTTCCTTCCTCGTTCTATATGTACTGCATTCTGCAGCACACATAGAAAAAAGAGACAGGCTCTCATGATTGTTTTGTACACGAAGCAGTCCCTTCTTACACCCAAACAATTCTGCATGCAACAGAGGCACTCTTGCACCATGCTGCGAAAGTACCTGTATTGGTGGTTGGCTGCCAAAAAGGCACCAGCACTCGGGGAAAGGACAGGAATGTGTCCTATTGGTTAAATGTAGCACATTACAGACCTTCTCCTGTGACTCAGGGCAGCACAGCAATGTCACTACCTGTGCTGCCCTGCACCACAATGCCCATAAACCTGAGCCTCGGGATGGAAGAAAGTAAAATCTGGAAATGTAAACATGCCAGTAAATCATACAAGATATCTAACAAGAGCTGGCAAATAGACACATATACAAATATCCCATTGTTTTGTCCCGTATGTTTACATGTATGTATTTTGGGTGATGTGTTTTGCCCTCTGCTTATGAGAATACATTAATTCTGATTGTTCCATATATTTAGTGATTGGCTAAGTGACTTACAGTACAGTAAGATGAATTGTGTACAGGGGGACCCCTTTGACCTCACCTCCATCAATTTTGATCACACGTTTGTGCAGATTTGGAAACTATCACGCAAAGTCCAGAGTGCTCTCTTTTATAAGATGTTGCATTTTTCTATATGTGTATATATTGCTTTGCTAAAGATGCTCCTGATATATGCCAGCTGTTCTTTATGGATTAGACATATTCCTGTAACTCAGTGTAAGATTTGTTAGATGATATTTTCCCAAAACGGAACCACATCATGACAGGCATATGGGTATCAGTTGGGCTGATGTGGTGAAATAAGAAAATAAGAAAGGGGGTGGGGGTTAGTATAGGTATTCAGATAAAGGAACGTAACCATGAACCTAGTTTAACCGACTCAAATAACTATGTATCTAAAGTTTTACAATGAATTGCATGTCCTTTTTAAACAGGGTCCTCATGAAGAGAAGTCACACACAGTAAATGCAACAACCAGATAATTGCAGCAGACTACCTCAAGGATTCAGAAATCCTCTCTGCCATCTCTGTGCAACAAATATCTGTCACTAACATGAATGCCACTCTGCCACATGAGAAATCGCAATTCCATGCTAAAAAGTATCAGTTTTGGTTTAACGGGAGCTAAGTGAAATTTCAAGCCAATCTCAGGGAAGCTGAGGCTGCATTCACCAATTGGCTTGTCCTGGGAAAACATTGTTTTTAAGTCTTCTATAGTCCAATATAAAGTTAGTAATGTTCCCTGAAACTCAGACATTTTATTGTCGAGCTTCCACAGAAGCCATTGTTTTGATTCTGAATGCTCTGAGCAGAGCAAATCTGGATTTAGTAGCAGTTGAGACTTGTTCACAACTGGCATAAATTTGCCACTTTGTCCCAGTCCAAGGTGATACCTTGGGACTTAGGAATTGTTTTGATCTTCAGAAGACTTCGTGGGTCAAGCCTGGAAGCTGTAGTGGAGAAGAGCTCCATGAAACTGAATACTTTTGATCTGAGGCCCCGCTGAATCAGTATGAAGCATAGTGAAAAGTTGTGAGTAGGAGGATTTTTTTTTTTGCCAAGTTCTACTTTTCTCCAGGGGCTGGGAAAGTTCCCCCTGGTCACTCCTGCAGTGCTCAGTCTATCAGGGCAGGCTGCAAGACACCAGATTTCTGTCCAGCTAGGGTTCCTGCATGGCCCAGCCCCTGGTGGTCAGCAGCAACTTGTTTGAGTTGGGAGTCATTTTGCTTTTTAGGCCTTTGGAGCAGATATACCGGATGCCAGCCACATGATCTCAGGAGAGCAGTTCTAATGCCTGGATTCCAACAGGTCTTGATTCCTTTACTCCGAGCAGGGTCTTCTTTCTTTGAATGTTGTCTCCACAGGTCCAGGAGACTTAGGGCCAGATGTATGAAAGCATTTTGCATTCGCAAACAGTGCGAATGCCCGTTTGCAAATGCAAAATGCCAGTTCAGAATGTATGAAATACATTCTGAATGCAAATTGCGACTCTCTAACTTAGAAATCGCAAATAAGGATTCCTTATTTGCGATTTCTTAGCACATGTATGAAGCAATTCCTAAATGCGATTTTGGCATTTAGGAATCGCTAATTACCATCAAGTTGAACTTGGTGGTAACCATATGCAAAATTAAAAAATGCATTTAAAACGCATTTTTAAATTGTACATGTAAAGCACACATGCCCTTTTGGCATGTGTGCACCTTACATGTCTCCCAAAAAATGTATGGGGTGCAGCAGAGGGGGACTTAGCCCCCCAGCACCCTGGGGTTTTGCATTTCCAAAATTGTGATTTCTGGTTCAGAAATCGTAATTTGGAAATGCAAAAAATTCGCAGATATGGGCCAACAGGCCAATCTCACACTGCCTGTGGCATAGGTAAGTCATCCCTCTAGCAGGCCTTACAGCCCTGAGGCAGGGTGCACTATACCACAGGTGAGGGCATATGTGCATGAGCACTATGCCTCTACAGTGTCTAAGCAAAACCTTAGACATTGTAAGTGCAGTGTAGCCATAAGAGTATATGGTCTGGGAGTTTGTCAAACACAAACTCCACAGTTCCACAATGGCTACACTGAAAACTAGGATTGTAGCATACACCCAGAGGGCATTTTAGTGATGTCCCCTGAATACCAATCCGACCTGTAGTGTTGGGCTGACCAGTTTCTGCCAGCCTGCCACACACCAAACCTGTTGCTGGCCACATGGGGAGAGTGCCTTTGTCACTCTGGTGCCAGGAACAAAGCCTGTACTGGGTGGAGGTGCTTCTCACCACCCCCTGCAGGAACTGTAACACCTGGCAGTGAGCCTCAAAGGCTCACCCCTTGGTTATAGTGCCCCAGGGCTTTCCAGCTAGTGGAGATGCCCGCCCCTCCAGCCACTGCCCCCACTTTTGGTGACAAGGCTGGAGGAGATAATGAGAAAAACAAGGAGGAGTCACCCACCAGTCAGGACAGCCCCTAAGGTGTCCTGAGCTGAGGTGACCCCTGCCATTATAAATCCTCCATCTTGAGTTTGGAGGATTCCCCCAAAAGGATTAGTGATGTGCCCCCCCTCCCCACAGGGAGAAGGCACAAAGAGGGTGTAGCCACCCTCAAGGACAGTAGCCATTGGCTACTGCCCTCCCAGACCTAAACACACCCCTAAATTTAGTATTTCGGGGCACCCCAGATCCCAGGAAATCAGATTCCTGCAACCTAAAGAAACAATAAGGACTGCTGACCTACAAGCCTGTAGAGAAGGAGGAAGGCAACAACTGCTTTGGCCCCAGCCCTACCGGCCTGTCTCCAACATCGGAAATCTGCAACCAGTGACACAGCCGACAGGAACCAGCGACCTCTGAAGTCTCAGAGGACTGCCCTGGGCCGAAGGACCAAGAAACTCCCGTGAGCATCGGCTCTGCTCAAAAACAGCTACTTCTTCGCAACAAAGAATTAACTTCCACAGACTGCACGTTTCCCGCCAGAAGCGTGAGACTTCACACTCTGCACCCGACGCCCCCAACTCGAGATCCAGAGAACAAATACCACAGAGAGTACTCCCCAGCGACCGTGAGTAGCCAGAGACGACCCCCCTGAACGCCCACAGCGACTCCTGCAGAGAGAATCCAGAGACTCCCCCTGACTGCGACTGCCTGCAACAAGGGACCCAACGTCTGGAACCAGCACTGCACCCGCAGCCCCCAGGACCTGAAGGAACCAAACTTCAGCACAGAAGTGATCCCCAGGCGATCCTCTGCCTAGCCCAGGCGGTGGCTGTCCTGAGAAGCCCCCCTGTGCCTGCCTGCACCGCTAGAGTGACCCCCTGGTCCCTCCATTGATTCCTATACAAAACCCGACACCTGTTTTGCACACTACATCCGGCCGCCCTGTGCAACTGAGGGTGTGTTTTGTGTGCCTACTTGTGTCCCCCCAGTGCTCTACAAAACCCCCCTGGTCTGTCCCATCAGGACGCAGGTACTTACCTGCTGGCAGACAGGAACCAGAGCACCCATGATCTCCATAGGCGCCTATGTGTTTTGGGCACCTCCTTGACCTCTGCACCTGATCGGCCCTGAGCTGCTGATTTGGTAACTTTGGGGTTGTCTTGAACCTCCGACGGTGGGCTGCCTGTGCCCAAGAACTGAGACTTTTACGTGTTTTACTTACCTCCTAATCTAACCTTTACTTACCTCCCCCAGGAACTGTTGATTTTTGCACTGTGCCCACTTTTAAAATAGCTTATTGCCATTTTTACAAAGACTGTATATGATATTGCTTTTATTCACAATTACTAAAGTATCTAAGTGAAGTACCTTGCACTTAAAGTGTTTACTGCAAATCTTGAACCTGTGGTTCTTAAAATAAACTAAGAAAATATATTCTTCTATATAAAAACCTACTGGCCTGGAGTAAGTCTTTGAGTCTGTGTTCCTCATGTATTGCCTGTGTGTGTACAACAAATGCTTAACACTACCCTCTGATAAACCTACTGCTTGACCACACTACCACAAAATAGAGCATTAGAATTATCTAATTTTGCCACTATCTTATCTCTAGGGGGAACCCTTGGACTCTGTGCACACTATTTCTTACTTTGAAATAGTATATACAGAGCCAACTTCCTACAATGGTGCAGGGCAGGGGGCAATAGCCTCATTATTTTTTATGCTATTGATGTACTCTGCAGGAGTAGCGCCAATCTGTTGGCACTATTCCTGCAGAATAAATAGGGGCCCATTCTAAAGAACGGAAGACCCCTTTTATTGCCTGCTCTGGGCAGGCGTTAAAAGTGCCATACAAAATGGCGCAAGGAAATCTCATAGATTTCCTAGCGCCATTTTTTCTCCCGCCCAACAGGGGAATGTCCCCTTTGCATACATCATGCCTGGGACAGGCATAATGTAGCATAAAGGGTTACATAGTGGCACAATGCATACATGTTTATCCCTCTTATTTACAGAGTGGAACTTGCTTCAGTAAGCTAGTCATGAAGAATAATTGAATCAAACCGTACATCACAATGATGCCCAGCTCCACGACAAAGGATCCTGCTCGACCCACATCAAACAGCAAATGTCCTGTGCAGCCCAGTGCCTATCTGACATTCACTGCCCAGGACTTGAGGTACAGGAGACTGCTGCTTCAAAGAGGATATGAACTGAGATTGTGGGAAAGTCCCTCTAAAGCAAAGTCTTTGCCGAAAAGTCCAAATACTTTAAATTAGATGAAAAATATAGTGAACACGATTACTTCATGGTTGATCCACAAGTTCCTTGTTTATTTTTGTAGGTAGAACAGAAAGTTTCCAACGTAGATTGCATCAGTAATAAGTCCTGAGCAACGACACAAAAGAATCAGCCAACACATGTTTCGCCCCAACAGGCGCGTAAGCCGGGGCTTTCTCAAGGCTGAAAGAAAAGGGAAACAAGGTCCCACTAAGAATAATTCAATAATGATGGAGAAGGTCTAGAAATAAGGCAACACCAAGAGGTGAAGGGTTCCCACCTCTTTTGCCTAGTACTATCTTCCCCGGGATCACTTGCGTTTGAGAATACTAATCACTAGCACGCACCTTGGAACCCTTCACCTCTTGGTGTTGCCATATTTCTAGACCTTCTCCATCATTATTGAATTATTCTTAGTGGGACCTTGTTTCCCTTTTCTTGCAGCCTTGAGAAAGCCCCGGCTTACGCACCTGTTGGGGCGAGACACGTGTTGGCTGATTCTTTTGTGTCGTTGCTCAGGACTTATTACTGATGCTATCTACGTTGGAAACTTTCTGTTCTACCTACAAAAATAAACAAGGAACTTGTGGATCAACCATGAAGTAATCGTGTTCACTATATTTTTCATCTAATTTAAAGTATTTGGACTTTTCGGCAAAGACTTTGCTTTAGAGGGACTTTCCCACAATCTCAGTTCATATACTTGCACTTGAAGAGGACCTGGGTCCATGTCCTCCGGCAAAGTCCCTACACATTATTCATAAAAACTAATTAGGCATTCTATACAGGAAGTTAGTACCTTGGACCCTCTCCATTCATTGGAGCTCGTCTTGTATGCAATTTTGTGATAACTAGTCTTTCTGTTCTAAGCCTCAACTTTTTGAAGAATGTCCTCACATTTCAACAGACGTGAAGTTCGCAATTCCAAACTTGAACAAGTCTTCAACCCTTCTGGGACAGGTATCCCCAACCTTGCCACTACCAACCTATCATCATCCAAAAGTACGTTTTTGGCCCTTGAAAGATCTCTTAAGAAAGAAACCTCCAAATGGTGGGAAATAGCCTCTCTCAAAAAATATCTGGAGAATAACCGTATCCCCCGAGGTCTCAGAATACTGATTTTTCCTCCAATGGACACCACTTTGACTAGAACATCTACAAAAATGGGACGCTAATTTAAAAATGGCATCTACCAATATGATTAAACAATAGATTGAAATATCTGTAGGAGAATATGAAAAACACCGCAAAGAAGTGGATAATCTGACCCAACGGATAGAGGAAGCGAATTGAGGAGAAAAAACCACTAAACATTATGCTATCCTTAACAGTGTGATTGATTGGTATGAGGAGGATCTAATACAGAGAAAGAATCGTAAGTTTAGAAGAGACTTATATGATTATCAACATGGGAGAGTTTATACTTTCAGTAAAAAATATGATAACATCAAGGATTCCAATACTTCCTTGGATACACTAACTGGTCATGACACCCTTCCGTCATCTGAAATTGAGTCCTCTGATGTCTTTGAAAGTTGCTCTTCAACAAGACCTCAAGTAAATTTTTTAGAAGAGGCAAGACATTACCGTCTGGGAACTTTAAAAGATTCATGAGCAGTACTACCAGATACTTCAACAGCCATTCCCAGTACTTCAGGCATACAGACTCGCGCTCGCAGCAAAACGACTCGACCTTGACTTCTGAACGACTGATTGTTAACCTTTCTGACCTTTAACTCATTCTAACGGATCAATCTATTTTGAATCGTGGTCTGTCCTTTTGTCCTACTAACTTCTGGGATATTACTCAAACTAAAATTGACTTCTTTAAATTTATACGTCATCTCAACTAAAGTCATTCTTTTCTTCCATGTCCCCTTCTTCTACTTCACCTTCTCCCGCACCAAGTTCAAGTGATTTTTCTGTCCAGGACCTCACTGATATCTCTCTTCTTTGTAACCTTTCCAATACAGCTGAATCTGACCTTTCACTTTCTTCTATAGCTCAAGAACTCGATCTCGAGACTAACCAATACTTTCCCTTTGATCTTAGATCTAAATCCATCTTTACTCCTATTCTTCGGGCTGGCAATTCTATCGACTTATTTTCATCAGCAGTGTTGAAAGACCTTGACCGTGAATACAAAAGATACTGTGATCAACGTAAATACTTACCTTCAAATATTAACAGAGATCAAGCAGCAGCTTTATCACATTTGTCTTCAAAAAACCAAGTTATCATCAAAGAGGCCGATAAAGGAGGGAATATTGTTATCCTCAATACTCATGATTATCTGAAGGAAGCCTATAGACATCTCCAAGACAAAAATTGCTATAAAAAACTTTCACACAACCCCACAACTGAAATACAAAAGAGACTGTCTGATCTTCTGGAGTTTTGGCACTCACGCCACATCATTTCAAGTCAAGAAAAATCAGCTCTTTTTCTTCAGTTCCCCACCATCCCCACACTATGGCGGTCATTCTGACCGCGGCGGGCGGCGGTCGCCGCCCGCCATGCGGTCACCGCCAAATGGCCGCTCCGCGGTCAGGAGACCGCGGATGCCATTCTGGCTTTCCCGCTGGGCCGGCGGGCGACCACCAAAAGGCCGCCCGCCGGCCCAGCGGGAAAGCCCCTGCAACATAGAAGCCGGCTCCGAATGGAGCCGGCGGTGTTGCAGGGGTGCGACGGGTGCAGTAGCACCCGTCGCGATTTTCACTGTCTGCAAAGCAGACAGTGAAAATCTTCATGGGGCCCTGTTAGGGGGCCCCTGCACTGCCCATGCCATTGGCATGGGCATTGCAGGGGCCCCCAGGGGCCACACAACACCCGTTCCCGCCATCCTGGTTCTGGCGGTGTAAACCGCCAGAAAAAGGCTGGCGGGAAGGGGGTCGGAATCCCCATGGCGGCGCTGCAAGCAGCGCCGCCATGGAGGATTCCCTGGGCCAGGGGAAAACCGACGGGAAACCGCTGGTTCCCCTTTTCTGACCGCGGCGTCAGAATGGCCCTGGAAGCACTGCCAGCCTGTTGGCGGCGCTTCTGTGGTCCCCGGCCCTGGCGGTCATGGACCGCCAGGGTCGGAATGACCCCCTATATCTTCTACCAAAAATTCACAAAAAGGGCCATCCACCCAAGGGCAGACCTATAATTTCAGGGGTGAATTCTGTTTGTTCCAAATTGGGATCTTTGATTGACAAGGAGCTTCAACCTTTCATGATCAATTTACCTTCCTATGTCAGAGACACTAAAGACATTCTACAAAAACTACAGAATATAGATTGGCAACCTGATTATCTCTTAGTCACTATTGATGTACTTAGCCTCTATACTTCGGTTAAACATAGTGATGGCTTAGCGGCAGTAAGCAAATGTCTCTCCACCAAATCAGTTCAACACAGGGCACGGAATTCCATGATACTGGATATGCTCAAATTCAGTTTAGAAAACAACTACTTCCTTTTTGATGGCCAGTTTTACCTACAGCTCCAAGGTACAGCGATGGGGGCAAAATTTGCTCCCCCATACGCCTGTATCCTTATGGGAGCAGTGGAAAACTCTTGGCTTCGAAGCGATCGATCAGAGCATTTTACTCAACATATAATATCTTGGGGTCGCTACATCGATGATATCTTGCTAATCTGACAGGGTCATCAGGCTCTCCTTCACCAATTTATTCAGTCTTTAACACCTAACATCTGGAACATTGACATCACCTATCAAATTTCCAACTCCTCAATTGAGTATTTAGATCTATTGATATTTGTGGAAGACAATAAACTTCAGACCAAGTTCTTTCGGAAAACCACAGCAGCCAACTCTAACCTTCATGCCACCAACTGTCATCCTTCCAGCACTATTTGAAATATTCCTAAAGGAGAACTTAGGAGAACTAGACTCAACTGCACTAACATCTCTGATTATGACACCATTTCCACCCAAATAATTGAGAGACTAACTACTAGGGGCTATAATCGCAATTCATTAAACATTACAAAGGCGCAATTGAGAGATATGGATCGCAACCAATTGCTTAACAAATCAAAACAAACCAGTAAACACCAGGTAATCAGGTTCATCACAGTATTTCACAATGGTCATCACCGCATTCGGAAACTACTAAGGAAATACTGGTATTTACTACTGAATAATCCCTCCATCCGTCAACATATAACTCATTCTCCTCAAATTGGTTTTAGACGGGCCCCCAACCTTCGAAACAAACTTTGTTCATCATTCTATCAAGAGAAGTCAGTTTCTACCTTTCTACCGCCCAAACCAAAGGGGTTCTATGCTTGAAGGAAATGTTCCATCTGCAAGTTGGGCCTTTCTAAAACCAGATTTGTTACCATCAACAACCTAGCCCACAATATTCATGATTTCTTCAACTGTGACAGCTCCCATGTTGTTTATGTCATTTGGTACCCATGTAATCAAGCCTATATTGGCAGTACCACTCGGTCCTTAAAAACAAGGATTCAAGAACATTACCGTAATGTACAGAAGTTAGACAGTAAAGCTCCATTAGTAGAACATTTTATTGAATTCCATTCCCAACAACGTACCTTTACCTTCAGTGGACTCCGTCGCATCACATCATCTCCAAGAGGCGGCAACGTGTTTTTACGGTTGCGCCAGGAGGAAAGCCGTCTCATCATTAAGCATGATACAGTTAATCATGGACTTAACAAAGATCATGAATGGCATTTCTGGTTAATGTAATCTTGGTATTGTCTTTTGCACTTATCTATCTCATCTGTCTTGATTAGACAGGCTCTTTACAGTCATATACGCTCATTTTCATTTACTAGCACCCCTAAACAGTAGCTAAGTTTCCCCGTCATAATACCACTGTAATATCCAGTCTGTGTCCTTATAGTTCCTATTTTTATATTTATTCTTATTTTTCTCTCTATTCTCTTTCTTCTTCTTTTTGTCCCCCAACTATATTTTTATTATTTTTCTTTTTTCTTTTGTTCTCATCTTCATTACTGTAACTTTTTATTTTTGTATTTTATCATTCTTTAATTTTTATTTCATTCTTGTTTTGCCATTCACTTTTCTCTATATTTATTTCATTCCTCACTTCATTATGTCAGCGCCACATTAGCCTGGTTCCAAAATGGCGCCACCCTTTAATGCCCATGTTGTCCCTTTTCTCTTTTTGCACCTCGTCACCTTCACCGAGGTAGGACTTCTAGCGTCCTTCGACCCGCGGCTCAGATTATAAACATGTTGCCGGCGTCTTCGCGTCCGTCCCGGCTTTTCATATGGAGACGGACGCGTTTCTAGGCACGTAATTGGTTTATTTAGGTGAGCCCTGTGGTTGCAAACTTTGCACCACCGTTTTCTACCATCTCTTCCTCAATGTCTTAGCGTCTTTAATCATTGGTCCGTCTTACACTTTATCTCCTGCCGCACTTTTTAGTAGTCTCCGGTTTCAACGAGGCTCTAAGCGATTTCAACACCCTACAGCTTTTTTCTCTTCAGTCACACAACATTCCCTTTATGTGTCATGTCCTCTTTCATACACCATAGCTTACATTTCCCCGCTGTATCTTGTAGTAGTTTCCTGCCTTAATGAGGCTTTAAAAGAATTCGAACTACATAATGCCCTCTTGTCTTTAAGCTCCATAATACTTCCCCAAATATTATGTTTTGCTTTTCTACCTTAGTTAGCATTTTTATTTTATTTTATTATATAATCACCAGGGTATATTACTCGTTAACAATAGAATATTTAGAATGCTATATCATTGTTTATTAGGGTTTGTTTGTCTTTCTCATGTATACTAAACAATATACATTTGTTGTATATATCTCTTGCAGATTAAGAATATACCTAATAATCATACACAACAAATTGTTTTGTACTGCTGTACTCTACCTGAATGGTATGTCTGTTTTTTAATGTTATTTCCCTTGTTAAGTTCCTAACTTATTTCCATTCCTCAGTCTGCAATTTTTTGTTCACCTTTTCGCATTTGGTAGGCACTAATTTTCCTTTCCTAATCTTAGGCACCGTATTGGAGTCCACTGTTATAACACCTTTATAACACTTTTAAAACACCTTTATTCCCTCATGTACTTAGTCTTGGTGCTCACGACAATAGTGGCTACACTCGTCATGTCCTACTTAGAGCCCATTAGCTCAATATGATTCACATATTCACATTATTTGTTGTTAATTATTAATAAGCATTTTGTGCTTTGGATTTTCTTTTTTGGTTTTACCTCTTTTGCCTAGTTTTGCCTGGGATCACTTGCGCTTGAGAATACTATTCACTAGCACGCACCTTGGAACCCTTCACCTCTTGGTGTTGCCTTATTTCTAGACCTTCTCCATTATTATTAAATTATTCTTAGTGGGACCTTGTTTCCATTTTCTTTCAGCCTTGAGAAAGCCCCGGCTTACGCGCCTGTTGGGGCGAAACACGCGTTGGCTGATTCTTTTGTGTCGTTGCTCAGGACTTATTACTGATGCTATATACATTGGAAACTTTCTGTTCTACCTACAAAAATAAACAAGGAACTTGTAGATCAACCATGAAGTAATCATGTTCACTATATTTTTAATCTAATTTAAAGTATTTGGACTTTTCGGCAAAGACTATGCTTTAGAGGGACTTTTCCACAATCTCAGTTCATATACTTGCACTTTAGGAGGACCTGGGTCCATGTCCTCCGGCAAAGTCCCTACACATTATTCATAAAAACTAATTAGGCATTCTATACAGGAAGTTAGTGCCTTGGACCCTCTCCATTCATTGGAGCTCGTCTTGTATGCTTCAAAGAGCAGACCACATCCAAAATCCAATGATGGCAATGCATAGTACAGGGTTGGCCTGTTACTCCTGTTGCCAGCAGCGATACAGTTGGCTCCCACTCCCCCTACCTCTCCACCTCAGATGCATTCCAAGGCATTTCTGTTTCCCGATTGGTGACCGTAACCCTGAGCACCATTCCAAATGCAATCCCTCAGAGGAGTTGTTCTGGCTCTTGATCAAATCTCCTGCTGTGACTGGACTGGTGTGCGCCCATGCTATTCAAGTCCGTTTATTAGGTGATTTATGGCTTCAAGGCGGGATTGTGTGTACTCGTGTATGTGTATTTGTGTATGGTCTCAAATTTTGATGGTGCAGACCTGCTCACAAATAACAATTTATATTCATATCATGTTATGTTATGTGTTTTATTTATTTATGGTCTCTTCCAAAGAACAAACACTGTAGTAGGACTCAGATCCTGCAGACCATTAGATCACCTGAATCAGAAAGAGGACTTGCAGAGCAGTAAGTCACCTGAAACAAAAAGAGGACTTGCTCTTAGTCCTTGTTGCAACAAAACTGTGGAAGGGATAGGCCTGTGGTCCCACTGTGATCCTCCCCTTGGTACCAGATAATTAAAACTGTGGTGGGTCTTGTAATCTCCTAGGAGCAGGAAAACTGTAGAAGGACTTCTCCAATCATTTGACTCTGAAAGCCCTTCTTGTATCAACACTATGGGAGGTATAAGTTCATTTTCATCACTCTCACTTTGACCCCAGATACTAAAAACTGTGGTAAGACAACCAATTTTATTGAGGACTAAAAATACTATAGAAGGACTACCCACCTATAGGACCAAAACAAATTGTGGAGTGGACCTCTCTACTAAGGACCAAAATACAATGAAAGGGCTACTATTCTTACGCAGTGCTTACACGGTTCCTCAGAAAGGGGCATACATATCGGAATCTCTCCCATATGGTTACAATTTATAGGGTACATTTGACTACTCTTCCATGAACATTGGGACTAGTACACAGAAATTCTATACCCTTGTAACATAAAGGAACATCAGATGCTCCTACCTTTCACTAGAAAGAAGGAACTCAATCTCAACTTTGCACCACACCGATGGCAGAGACAAGCATTCTATTACCACCAACAATGGCTCTGCAGATAATCAACTCTCCAGAAAGATGCCTCTTTAAAATTGACCCTAATTCCTTCAAAATAAATTACCCACTGAATCTCTCCAAGAACGCAGCAAACAATTTAAACATAGATTCTTAAAATGCCAACCAGAAACACTTATCTCTGACTCCTACCTATGCTTGAAGAATGGACCTATAAAATCAGACCTTATCTTCTTCTCAAAATGTATAGCGAGGTGGCGAAAATCGGTCTAATTCCACCATGACTCCACATGGTCTCAAGTTATATATCACTCCTGTGATGATATTAATTGAGTTTGACCAATGACTTTGTGTTTCACCACTGCGCATATTAGTTGCTCAATGTTCACCAGTAGCACATTATGGGGGTCATTCCGACTTTGGCGGGCGGCGGAGGCCGCCCGCCAAAGTAACCCCGTCGGAAGACCGCTCCGCGGTCAACAGACCGCGACGGTCATTCTGACTTTCCTGCTGGGCCGGCGGGCGACCGCCAGAAGGCCGCCCACTGGCCCAGCGGGAAAGCCCCTTCAACAATGAAGCCGGCTCCGAATGGAGCCGGCCGAGTTGAAGGGGTGCGACGGGTGCAGTGGCACCCGTCGCGATTTTCAGTGTCTGCAAGGCAGACACTGAAAATCTTAATGGGGCCCTGTTAGGGGACCCCTGCACTGCCCATGCCAGTGGCATGGGCAGTGCAGGGGCCCCCAGGGGCCCCACAACACCCATTCCCGCCATCCTGTTCCTGGCGGTAACAACCGCCAGGAACAGGATGGCGGGAAGGGGGTCGGAATCCCCATGGCGGCGCTGGAGGATTCCCTTGGGCAGGGGTAAACCGGCGGGAAACCGCCGGTTGCCCTTTTCTGACCGCGGCTTTACCGCCGCGGTCAGAATTGCCCATGTAGCACCGCCAGCCTGTTGGCGGTGCTACCTCCGGCCTCCACCGCCAGGGTCGGAATGAGGCCCTATATGTTTTGTTCAGCCTAGCCGCCTATTGGCTTTGACATGGCATTAGCCATTACTTTCGGTATTCAAATTAGCTGCCTATTGGCTTTGACATTACATTAGCCATTACATTCTGTATTCTGCCTATTGGCTTTGAGATGCTGTATTCAGTTTAGCTGCCTATTGGCTTTGACATGATATTAGGCATTACATTTTGTATTCAGCTCATCCGCCTATTGGCTTTGACATGATATTAGACATTGCATTTTGTATTCAGCTCAGCTGACTATTGGCTTTGACATGGTATTAGCCATTACATTTGGTATTCAGCTCAGCTGCCTATTGGCTTTGACATGACACTAGACATTATATTTGATATTTAGGTTAGCTGCCTATTGCCTTTAACGTGGAGTTAGACATTGCAGTTGAGAATCCAAGCTGTATTTTTCCAAGCTGTGTTTTTCCACAAGATGAACCAAGCTGTTTTCTTCGCACAGTAGACTAGACCTGATAAGAGAGGGTACATTTGGTGTTTTCCTTTCTGCTCAGGCTTGGGAAGAGGAGGAGTCTAGGAGATCTGGCCAGTCTCTAAAGGCTTGCGTAGTTTTCCCAGGTCTGAGAGAAGGGGGCACGCTTTTGTAGGGATGACTCGGGCTTCAGAGATTTAGATTCGAATCTGCTTGACTTCGGGCTGGAACTTGGTGCCAGTTGCCAGTCTCCCGTGTGGGTAGATAATCTCTTTCTCGCAGTTGACCGGAGTCATCAACTTGCAGACCCCAGAAAGATGAAGCTGTAAATAGTTTCAAACACGGTGAAGTATTTGTTTTGCTTTGCATTATATATATAACCTGCTGTGTACATTGCAACTGAGAAGCACTGTGATATATTTTGTTTTCATTGCTGCGATACTTTTACTCATTTGAACGTGTGCTTGAAATCTATTAATTTGTATCTCACGAACTTGTGGGTGGAGAAGAATTAACAACAATAAAGGTCTTCTTTGAACTCAGAAGTGCATTCTTGATATGTTCTGTAAGCTCTGATACGAGATAAGAAGGAAAGCAGAACAACTCCCTCCCACATATGTGATGCAGATGTTACAATATCAGTCCACAAGAATGCCATCATACTGCTACAGGCATCTGACCATAATCTTGAAATTTTTGATCAATGATTCCCGAAATTAAGAGCACACACAAGCACCTTTATTCTGGAACAGTCCTGAGGTCTTGCAGACTACTCAACAACTTCATAGTATCCATAACACACGAGACCAAGGCCAAAATCCAACAAAAATAGACCATTCCACCTACCAAGCTTCACCCATTGCATTGCATTCAAACCTATTCAACAACACCAATGACAAAGACACAAACCCACCTGTCATCACCAGTATCAGCTACCCCATCTTTAAGACATTTGACAGACCCACAACAATGACAAAAGTTATTCATGATCCTAACCAAACTCCAGACTCACAACGCCCAGACACTCCCTCTCTTACACCTCCCCATAGGATAACACCGACCACTGGAGAGGTGCTGAGATTTGAAGGAAGAATCAGTTAAAATCAAAAAGAGTCTGAAACAACATCCCTCAGGGGCGAAGACTTTCACTGACCCCCAACTGGATATGGCCATCAAAGTGCAAAAAATATGCAACACAACCCTCAATAAGCCCACTGGTCTGACACCTAGCTCACTGTATTAGAAGACTATGAAAAGTATACAGATCAGAAATTAAAACCCAGGAGAGACCTCCTACAATGGCCTAAACCAACCATTCACAAGACATGTAAGCTCACACACAATACTTCAAACGCCAGTTTAAGACCCATTGTGTACCATGATCACACACCCAGATTAATCCACAAGGACTATCAACAGAGTGAGCTACACTTTAGAGAATCCATGACATGTGACAGGCCCGAAGACACAATATAACCACACACTGGCATACCCAACTAAGCAAGTTTGATCAAAAAATTGAAAAAAATATGAAGGAATCAATTATAACTAATTGGAACATCAGTGAAACCTCACTAGCTTTCCAAAAGTTGAAATCATATGTGCAAGACACATTAACTCCAAAGGTTAACTACATATTCCACTCAATCATAAGCTCTGTCATTCATCCCTGCCCATCCACACATGCACCTCATGGTGCATTTAGGCCTAAGCGAGCACAGAGTCATCTATCCTCAACAGACATTGAAGCCTTGCTTCAATACTACCAGGATTCCTCACTGCCAGCCTCACCACCTTTCTACAACATACTGACTATAGACATCATGAAAAGACACAAACCAAAGGACAAAAAACTGAACACAAACCATGAGAACTAATTGCAATTCCCACCAACAACAAATCTTATCCCCTCGCGTCTATCAAAACCGGTCCTATCAAAACTGACCCTAAAATGCATGTTATTCAACTGCAGATCAGCAATCAAACATGCTGCAGACATCGCAGAATCTATCCTCTATCACTAACTGGACTTTCTATTGGTTGGAAATGGGTAAAGGGTAAGGGCAGGTAAGTACCTACACTTAGCAATAGGCCACTAACCTCCACTTAGGTCCAGTTAGGGCTTAGTAAACTAAACTTAGCTCAACCCTTGGTAGCTTGGCAACGAGTGACAAGGCTTAACTTAGGCTACAAAGCGTAACACATTCAAATATCACAAAACACAAATTAAATAAAACACAGGAAACATTTAAAAAATCCAAAACCAATTTATAAATATAGGAAATAATTTTAGCTTTAAAACGACACCAAAGCGAATAAAATCAGATAAATAGAACCGGAGATATGAATTTTTAAAGAATTAATGCTTTTTAGTGCTTAGAAATGAACAGTGCCAATCTGGTCATCTGGTCGCACCTTGACTGGGGCAACGTCAACGTTTGAGGTCGATTGTGATGGAGGAGGCCTCGGTGAAAAGTTTACCTTCGGACTTAGTCGTTTTGTTGAAGATTTTCTTCAGCGGGATCAAGTCGCCAGTCCAGTTCGTCTTCCTGGAACTCTTCCTTAGATATGCGTTGCAGTAGCCCTTGGTGGAGATTTTTCCTTTGGACGTAGTCATTTTTTTTAGATGAAAATCCTTCGTCCGGGGCAAACCTGAATCGATGTCCCTGGAGCCTTCTCCAGATACACTGCCTGGGAGGTCCCGGTCAACTTCCTATGTTCGGACTTAGGGGGTCATTACGACCTTGGCGGTATAAGGCGCTTACCGCCGTGCAGAAGACCGCCAATACACCGCTGCGGCCGCGGTAGACCGCCACAGCTATTATGACACACATCTCGGAATCCGCCGAAATTCAGACACCCACACAACACCGCCACACCAAAGGTCAGCGATAAACTGGCGGAAACAAATCATCCACCTCCACGCCAACAGAAACACGCCCATGCTATTACGACCAACGAATCCACGCGGTGGTCTTTCAACCGCGGTATTCCATTGGCAGTACACACCGCCGCGCTCAAAATACACACACATCTCCAAAACATCGCCACATTGGACATTTCGAAATACACACACCTGATACACATACACACACCACTCCCACACACCCAATACAATATAAAACACACACCCACATCACACACAAACCCCTACGACCACAATTTCTGAGAGAAGGCCAGAGAGAGACAGCACAGAATAGAGAACCCCATCACACAGAGGCACACTACAGCATCACCCACACAACACCCACGCACAAAACACCACATACCACTACACTCACCACACTCATCAACACATACACCACCCCACACATCACACACACCACCCCATGGCACGCCAAAGACACCCCTGCTTCTCCGAGGAGGAGCTCAGGGTCATGGTCGAGGAAATCATCCGGGTAGAGCCACAGCTATTTGGATCACAGGTACAGCACACATCAATAGCCAGGAAGTTGGAGCTATGGCAAAGAATAGTCGACAGGGTCAACGCTGTGGGACAGCACCCAAGAAATAGGGAGGACATCAGGAAGAGGTGGAACGACCTACGGGGGAAGGTGCATTCCACGGTATCCAGGCACTACATCGCGGTACAGCGGACTGGCGGCGGACCCCCACCTCCTCCCCCACAACTAACAACATGGGAGGAGCAAGTCTTGTCCATCTTGCATCCTGAGGGCCTCGCAGGAGTCGTTGGAGGAAAGGACACTGGTAAGTCAAATTTCAACTATCATATCCCCCACCCTACCTGCATGCAATCACACACCCCCACCCTCACACCCTCCCCTATCACTCCAAATCCTCTGCTATCTACCCATGACACCAACCACCCATCCCAACCCCAAAACCTGCATGACCTAACTAAGCATGGATACCCATCACTAAAGCATGCCCACAGCACAGACCCACAACACCCCCCAACTATCACCACACAAGCCCCCACACAGGAATGCCTGCACTGGGGTACACGCACACCCAAACATTGCACATCATGAAACACACACATGCAATAATCATGTACTCATACCCCTGCAGGAACCCGAAGGAACGTCACCACACCAGAGGGTCCAGACAACACCACTCCACCCCCAGAAGAGGCCCACAGTGACGACAGCAGCTCTGCCCCACTGGATCTTGATGACCAGCCCGGACCATTGTGGGCCTCAGGACAGTCGGTTCCCCTTGCCCAGCCACAGCCCAACACCGAACTGCCACCCTCTGGAAACACCAGCACAGCACCCACCCAGCGGGCCCAAACCTCCCTACCCAGGACAGGTGAATCAGCAGTGTGTCCACCACTACAGGGCACCCAGGCAAACCCACCACCCCAACAACAACAGGGACCTGGGGGCAGTGGTAGTGGGCACACGGTCCAGGGGACGGAGGCACAGGAACACAGGGGAACTGGGAGGGCTGCTGTGCGACAGAGGGAGGACAGGCCAAGGGAACCTACTCTCAACGAGGCCCTCTCCTCCATCATGGGAGCATACCACCACTCCCAGGAGACGATGGCAACGGTACTGGCCAAGTTGCAGGAGACCCTGCGTCTGCAGGAGGAACAGTATTTGGGCTTCAGGGAGGAGCTCAGGACCATCGTCTCTGCCCTGGGCACCATTGTAGGGGTGCTGACGGACATTCAAAAGACCTTGAGGGACACTGTGGCACTCTAAGGGGCCCCTGACACTAGCCACGACGATGAAATGCCCACCACCTCCGCCGGCGCTAGTGGACAGGAGGCACCGCCACAGGACCAACACACCAGCACCCCATCCCCTGCAGACGGACCACCACCACGCAAGCGGTCCCTGAGATCCAGGAACAGGACAGAGCAAGATGGCAAGACCCCCGCCAGGAAATAAGACCACCCTGATCGTCCTCCCACTGTCCCACTTTGTTACCCTGTCCAAATCGGAACTGCCCCAGCTCCACTTCCAATGGCCAGATGTGCAATGTACCTGTGAGACTAATAGACTGGACTCGGCCATGGACATTCCTACACCATCACCCATCCCCATTTCACAACCCCCCTTCAATGTTATGCACTTAAATAAACACCCTTGAAACACTAATAAAACTGGAGTCAGTCAATGATTGTGAACTTTGTATTGTCAATTACAGTGTTAAAAAAGGTTACCCATTGGAAGGCCAACATACCAATGTCACACATCACAAGCCTTTCAAGGGTGCAAGCTGTTGACACGTAGGTTACCACAATAGTGAAACTGAAATGGAAGGGGACAACTCAGTTAACAAATAGGGAGTGAAATGTAGGTACAGGATAGAGGTAGACGTGTGAAAGTTAATAATATGTGAAACATGAAAATGTACTCACCTGTGTCTCACTGAAAATATTGCTGTATGACTGACTCCCTGTTGTCGTTTTCATCTTCATCAGCTTCCTCCTCATCACTGTCCACAGGCTCCCCAGGCTCCCCCGCTGCAACAACACTGTCATCTGGATCATTCTCCTGCAGAAAAGGCACCTGCCGTCGCAATGCCAAGTTATGGAGCATGGAGCAGGCGATGATGATGTCGCACACCTTCTTCGGTGAGTAGAATAGGGATCCACCAGTCAAATGGAGGCACCTGAACCTGGCCTTCAGGAGGCCGAAGGCCTGCTCGATCACCCTCCTAGTCCGTCCATGGGCCTCATTGTACCGTTCCTCTGCCCTGGTCCTGGGATTCCTCACTGGGGTCAATAGCCATGACAGGTTGGGGTAACCAGAGTCCCCCAATAGCCATACATGGTGCCTCTGGAGTTGACCCATCATATAAGGGATGCTGCTATTCCGCAGGATGTAGGCGTCAGGCACAGAGGCAGGGAACATAGCATTTACCTGCGAGATGTACTGATCTGCCAAACAGACCATCTGGACATTCATGGAATGATAACTCTTCCTGTTCCTGTACACCTGTTCATTCCTGCGGGGGGCAGAGCTACAAGGTCCCATCAATGGCACCTATGACGTTGGGGATATGTCCAAGGGCATAGAAATCACCTTTCACTGTAGGCAAATCCTCCACCTCAGGGAAAATGATGTATCTCCTACGTGTTTCAGCAGAGCAGACAACACTCTGGACAAGACGTTGGAAAACATAGGCTGGGACATCCCTGATGCCATGGCCACTGTTGTCTGAAAAGACCCACTTGCAAGGAAATGCAGCACTGACAGCACCTGCACGTCAGGGGGGATTCCAGTCGGATGGCGGATTGGTGACATCAGGTCTGGCTCCAACTGGGTACATAGTTCCTGTATTGTGGCATGGTCAAACCGGTAGGTCACGATGACATGTCACTCTTCCATTGTCAACAGGTCCACCAGCGGTCGGTACACCAGCGGATTCCGCCATCTTCCAATATGTCCCAACTGACGGTGCCTAAGAAGGACAACAGCGAAGAAACTGTCAGCATTCCTCCAGGTATGTACCCACAGTCACACACAAGACTACAACAGACAATTAACCCATCCGGGAAAGGTTTTGAGTGTAGGCCTCGGTATGTGTGACGCAGTAGTAATTGAAGCCATGTGGGCCCCTGAAATGGCGGCTGCCTGACCTCTAAACTGGGACAATGGGATTGTGGGGTAACTGCGCTGGCGTTGGACACCGTCGCGGTAGGCGGTCGTAGAGCGCGGCGCAATGCTGCATTGGTTAACATTGGACCTATGGGTCCCGGAGCCAATGAACAGGTGCGCTGGCGGTGATGATGCGCCCGCCGCGGACGTCACCACCATTTTCTATCTCTTCAATCACTAGATACCTGACCTTCGACAGGAGAGGACCTACACTGCTAATGCTGCTGTGACCTCGGTCTGGAAGCAACGATGGCTGCTGCATCTGGGAAAAGGGCCCCTGCCTTCACTGCACAGGAGTTGGAGAAACTTGTGGATGGAGTCCTCCCCCAGTACACGCTACTCTACGGTCCTCCAGACCAACAGGTTAGTACACAGGGAGCACGTTGTATGGGCTAGGCTTGGGTGGAGAGGGCTGGGTGGATGAGGGAGGGGGGCAGAGTACATAGAACAGTTATGCATGGGGATGAATGGGCCACAGGGATAGAGTTGGGAGGGGGCCAATCACAACGACGGTGCAGTAGGTAATGACTGTCCTCTTTCCTTGTGCATGTCATGTAGGTCAGCGCCCACCAGAAGAGGGACATTTGGCGTGCCATCGCCAAGGAAGTCCGGACCCTGGGGGCCCACCAGAGACGGGGCACCCACTGCCGTAAGAGATGGGAGGACATTCGCCGCTGCAGCAAGAAGACGGCGGAGGCTCAGCTGGGGATGGCCTCCCAACGTCAGAGGGGTGCCCGTCGCACCATGACCCCCCTGATGTTCCGGATCCTGGCGGTGGCCTACCCGGAGTTGGATGGGCGCTTAAGGACATCACAGCAGACACAAGGGGGTGTGTACTACCTCATCATATGGACTTTGCGTGCAGTGGAGGTGTCTGGGTGGGGGTGTGTGTTGTGGGTGTCCCTAGGCCAGGGCGAGTTAGGTAGGCAAGGACCCTCCGTTATGTAGGCCATGTGTCACTCTACCCCAGCTCAAAACAGAGGGAAGTTGATGTATAGTTGCCCCTTTGCCATCCATGTGGGCAGATTACTACCATTGCCATGTAGGCCATATCCCAGAAATAGCATGTGCAGAGGTCAGGAGCACGGCATAATGCATGGGGCTGCTGCGTCTGTCTTGTCCGCCAACGGTAGCAGTATGCCATGCACTAAAACTCTCTTTCTTCTGTCTCCCCCCTTTTCCTGCTCTCCCTGTCCTTTTGTACATCAGCATCAACAGGCGGAGGTACAGTGGCACTGGAGCACGAGGGAGCTGCATCCCACATGGCCATGGAGGGCCACACCACAGAGTCTGAATTCACCAGTGGGACGGAGGGCGAGGGGAGCTTCACGTCGGCCACCAGATCACCAACCAGCAACACGGACTCGTCCGCCGATTGGAGCTCCCCTGTGGTGGCGGCACCATCTGTGCACCCCACTTCTACAGGTACAGCTGCCACCTCCCCTACCAGCACCGCCCTCCCAGCAGCCCCTCAGCGTGTGTCCCGTGCCCGCTCACCCAGGAGGGTGGGCATCACCTTCGACCCAGGCACCTCAGGCCCTGCCCCAGTCACCCCTGCTGCCCTCAGTGAGGAGGCCATTGACCTCCTCAGGTCACTCACTGTTGGGCAGTCTACCATTGTGAATGCCATCCAGGGTGTAGAACAAGAGTTGAAACACGGTAATGCATTCCTGGAAGGCATTCATTCTGGTCAGGCTGTCCTTCAGCGAACCCTGCAATCTCTGGCTTCAGCACTGATGGCAGCCATTGTCCCTGTGTCCAGCCTCCCCCCTCCAACCTCCTCCACCCAGACCCAATCCCCTGTACCCCTGCCCATCCCAAGCACACCTACAGACCAGCAGGCACACAAGTCAACACCCAAAAGTAGCTCAAGCAAACATAGACACCACACACACCACAGGCACTCACACAAGCATCACACCCATACAGACACAGAAACATCCACTGTCTCCACTGTGTCCCCCTCCTCCTCTTCTCCCTCCTCCCTCCCAGTCTCGTCTACACACACACCTGCATGCACCACATCTACAGGCACTAGGACTCGCACCATAACACCCAGCACCACAAGCCGCTCACCTGCACTCACCACCTCCACTGCCATTTACACGTCCCCTGTGTCCTCTCCCAGTGTGTCTGTGACACCCTCTCCCAAAGTATACAAACGCCGGCAATCACTCACCCAACATCCATCCACCTCACGACAGCCTCCAGTACCTTCACCTGCACCCAAAACACCTAAAGTGACACCTCCTACAACCACCTCCTCTACCTCCACTCCCAGACCCCCTCCAACTACCCATCCCAGTGTCCGTCAGAAACTGTCCCTCTGTCAAATTGACCTGTTTGCCCCCACCCCCCCCTCCAGTTCATCAGTCCCATCGTAGCGCCTCAGCCAAAAAGTCTCCAGTACCAGTGGTGCGTGTTCCAGGTTTTTGGAGTGCACCGTCCACCAGGGCAGGCAGTAGGACCCGGAGCCAAGGCAATGTCAGCCCACCCACTGTAAAGGCACCGAAATTGGACAGTGGACGACCGGACTGTGTCAAGACTCCTGGTGGGACAACAAGTGAAATGGGATCGAAGGCGATTGGTGAGTCAGCTGTAACTCCAAAGAAGGTGTGGAAGGTTCAGAGGAAGTCTGCCCAGCCTGTTGTGAGTGTCACGGCGGAAAAGTGCGCCATCATTTCCGGCGGTCCAGACACAACCACCAGCACCGTCGTTACTGGTCCAGGGACCACCGCCAGAGTCATTGCCCAGGAGGGCCCGAGTATCGTTACTGGTCAGGAGACCACCGCCGGAGTCATTGCCCAGGAGGGCCCGAGTATCGTTACTGGTCATGAGACCACCGCCGGAGTCAGTGCCCAGGAGGGCCCGAGTATTGTCACTGGTCAGGAGACCACCGCCGGAGTCAGTGCCCAGGAGGGCCCGAGTATCGTCACTGGTCAGGAGACCACCGCCGGAGTCAGTGCCCAGGAGGGCCCGAGTATCGTCACTGGTCAGGAGACCACCGCCGGAGTCAGTGGCCAGGAGGGCCCGAGTATCGTCACTGGTCAGGAGACCACCACCGGAGTCAGTGCCCAGGAGGGACCAGGATCCCACAGTCCCGCTGGGTGATGATGGAACGTCATGCCATACCCCAATGTCCAGTGTGGAGTTCGTCATGCCACACACCAATGTCCAGTGTGGAGTTCGTCATGCCACACCCCAATGTCCAGTGTGGAGTTCATCATGCCACACCCCAATGTCCAGTGTGGAGTTCGTCATGCCACACCCCAATGTCCAGTGTGGAGTTCGTCATGCCACACACCAATGTCAGTATCTGAACCGCCATCTCAGGCTACCGCTGAACAGTCCATAGCCAGCCATGGCAAAGCACCGCTGAACAAGGCCAAGACCGCCATGGCAAAGCACCGCTGAACAAGGCCAAGACCGCCATGGCAAAGCACCGCTGAACAAGGCCAAGACCGCCATGGTGAAGACCACTGAACAGTCCATAGCCAGCCATGGCAAAGCACCGCTGAACAGTCCATAGCCAGCCAATGCAAAGCACCGCTGAACAAGGCCAAGACCGCCATGGTGAAGACCGCTGAACAGTCCATAGCCAGCCATGGCAAAGCACAGCTGAACAGTCCATAGCCAGCCATGGCAAAGCACCGCTGAACAAGGCCAAGACTGCCATGGCAAAGCACCGCTGAACAAGGCCAAGACTGCCATGGTGAAGACCGCTGAACAGTCCATAGCCAGCCAAGGCAAAGCACCGCTGAACAGTCCATAGCCAGCCATGGCAAAGCACTGCTGAACAAGGCCAAGACCGCCATGGCAAAGCACTGCTGAACAAGGCCAAGACCGCCATGGTGAAGACCGCTGAACAGTCCATAGCCAGCCATGGCAAAGCACCGCTGAACAAGACCAAGACCGCCATGGTGAAGACCGCTGAACAGTCCATAGCCAGCCATGGCAAAGCACCACTGAACAGTCCATAGCCAGCCATGGCAAAGCACCGCTGAACAAGGCCAAGACCGCCATGGTGAAGACCGCTGAACAGTCCATAGCCAGCCATGGCAAAGCACCGCTGAACAGTCCATAGCCAGCCATGGCAAAGCACCGCTGAACAAGGCCAAGACCGCCATGGCAAAGCACCGCTGAACAAGGCCAAGACCACCATGGTGAAGACCGCTGAACAGTCCATAGCCAGCCATGGCAAAGCACTGCTGAACAAGGCCAAGACCGCCATGGTGAAGACCGCTGAACAGTCCATAACCAGCCATGGCAAAGCACCGCTGAACAGTCCATAGCCAGCCATGGCAAAGCACCGCTGAACAAGGCCAAGACCGCCATGGCAAAGCACCGCTGAACATGGCCAAGACCGCCATGGTGAAGACCGCTGAACAGTCCATAGCCAGCCATGGCAAAGCACCGCTGAACAAGGCCAAGACCACCATGGTGAAGACCGCTGATCAGGGCAAACACCGTGTGGGTATGAATAGGCCGCCACATCAGGCATCCTTCTCCCATGTGCAGCTGGGACAGTGACAGGACAGGAACTTTCATGGGGAGACTCATCCAGTCTAGCCACCAGTCCCACCCAGTACCAGTTGAGAACTGCATCTACTTGCGTCAATGTGGCTTTGCACTCCCCAGGATGGTCCAGTGGGCAACCCACCCACTGTAAAGACTTGATAGACGGTGGCTTTGCACTCCCCAGGATGGTCCAGTGGGCAACCCACCCACTTTTGTGACTTGAGAGACTGTGGCTTTGCACTCCCCAGGATGGCACAGTGGGCAAGCCACCCACTGTAGAGACTTGAGAGACTGTGGCTTTGCACTCCCCAGGATGGTCCAGTGGGCAACCCACCCACTGTTGTGACTTGAGAGACTGTGGCTTTGCACTCCGCAAGATATGGCAGTGGGCAAACCACCCACTGTAGAGACTTGAGAGACTGTGGCTTTGCACTCCCCAGGATAGTCCAGTGGGCAACCCACCCACTGTAAAGACTTGAGAGACTGTGGCTTTGCACTCCCCAGGATACATCAATGGGCATGGAGCCCCGTCGTGGATCTGGCTTTGCAGTCATGTGGCTGAGGTGCCCCCCCTTCCTTTCCCCCTGAGGTGCCTGTAGTGTTTAAATCTGATGCCCCGGCAGTGTTCTCTCGGATTTTGGTCAGGTATCTATTGTGGGCCTCGACCATGCATTTTTGGACTGTTGGTGCACGGACATTGTTGTGTACATATCTGCACTACTTCTTGTATTGTATATATAAATATGACAGATTTCGAGATATGATTCAGTATATTTTTATATAATATAACATGTATATTGGCACATTACAATATTTGAATGGATCTCGCTTTGTCTTCGCATTCTTCCGGGTGGATTGTGGGTTGTTAATGTGATATTTTTGACTGCATTGGTGTGTATGTTGTATTATGCGAGGTTGGGGGTGTTTGGTGGGTTTCCCCCTAACTTTTGCCTCCCCCCTCCCCCGTGTCGTAGATGCAGTACTCACCGGTATGTTCTGCGCCTACGTCACTGTTGTTCGTACAGGACAGAAAGACAAGGGCAGGGAGTATTTGGAGTTCCGGCTCCATGGAGTCGTCGTTCCTCGTGGAGTGTGTTGAGGTGAGCGTTTTCCCATAGCAAAGGCTGTTTCCGCCGTGTTTTTATCCACGGTGAATCTGCCCCGGAAAAGGTGGCGGATTGGTGTGTTGTAATAGTGTGGGTGGTACTTTGTCTCCCGCCTGTCTGTTGGCGGTGACCGCCATGCTGTTTGTCTGTACCGCCGTGGCGGGCAAAGTGTTAAAGTGGCTGTCTTTGTTGGCGGTTACCGCCAGGGTCGTAATTCCCTTTTTTTGTCCGCCGGCCTGTTTGCGGTATTACCCCACCTTTTACACCGTCCGCCAGGGTTGTAATGACCACCTTAGTCACTTTTTCGGAGATTTTCTTCACCAGGATGAACCTGCAAGTCAGGCCAGGTTGCAGTTGAGGCAAGCCAGCTAGAGGAGCTTTTTTCCAAAAGTTCTCGTAACATCTGGATCTTTTCCAGATGTTCCTTTGAGGTTCTTTTGAGGTCCACAGCTCACCCCATATTGATCCGTGGTGCGGGTACAGACTACAACTACCAGAATGCCCCTGGCGCAAACTCCTTTTGGCCACTGGTCAGTTTCTTCAGGATTTGATGCAGGGGACTCTGGTTAGCAAGTTTTTAACTGTAGCAAACAGGGAGTCTCTTCTTAAACCAGTTGAAGCCAGGCAAAGTCCTTCTTGTTGTGAAGCCCAAGTGAGCAGCTCGTGCAGTCCTCCAGAGTGCAGTGTCCAGGTGCCGGTCAGGGGTCCAGCAGGGCAGTCCTTCCCCTCCTGCAGTTCTTCCTGGTAGGGGTCTGTGGTCTGGGTACAGGTCTGCCAGTTTTATCCTTGCTCTTGGGGGGAAAACAGGGGGGTCCTGGTTCTCTAATCAGGTGCAGGGTCCTTCCCCCTGTGATGACCACTTCCTGGTAAGTGTGGCAAAAATCAATCCCAGGGAGCAACATTTCTCAAAAATTTATCATGGCTGAAAATGATTTTTGGAGCTTACATCTGGCTGAGCCCAACCGCTGGTGTGGCTAAAAGTTCTAAACACACCCCTCTCCTGCCCTCTCCTAATATATTCGGGGGCCTAATTGTCTGGGTTTGCAGGATATGAGGGGGGTGCTGGGTTTCTCCAAATGTCCTTCCCTGCCTGTGAAGACCAGTTTGTCAGCCCTCCCCCATTCCTGCTTCCCCATCTGCTGAGGGAAGATCACCTTCCCCTGGCACATCTCTTTGTGTTGAGCCAGGACACTTCACACCTCATCAAGGCAGCCTGGCCAGGCTGCCAGAGGCAGGCCAATCAGAGCAAAGCAGCAAAAACACTGCAGGGATGAAATTGGAAACTTTTTACATAAAGTTTAAAACTCTTTACCTGAACAAGTTATATAAAATCCAACAAATGTAAGTTGTGGGATTTATTATAACAATTACGTTGTTGCCAAACTTGTGGTATATGTCACTTAAGCCTATGGAGGCAATTCACTACACTGAGGGAAACTTAATTTGGCTGTTTTACCTCACCAGGTCTTATAAAACTATTTTCATAAGGTCCCTGCTTATAGTTACATGGCACCCAACCCTAGGGGCACATAGGGCACACCTTAGGGGTGACCTTTATGTAAAAATAAGGTAGTTTAAGACTTTGGAACTACTTTTAATTCCAAAGTTGAATTTGCATGTAACTTTAATTTAAGAGCAGCCAGCAAGGTATGCCTGCCTTTAAAATGATACTGCCCACCTCAGCAGTGCACCTATGGGTGCACTACCTATGCTGGGGTCCCTAACCCTACAAGCCCTACCATATACTAGGGACTTATAGGTAGGTTAATTTTGCCAATTATAATTAGCCTAATTTGCATATCAACTTTACACAGAGCACTGGGACTGGTAAGCAGTACCCAGGGCACAGCCAAGAGTCAGTAACCACCAGTATCTGTCCAAAATGTTTGGGGGTGACCAGGGCAAAAAGGAGGACTGTCCTACACTATTCCTGACAGAAACCTGTCTGAATCAATGGTCCACACCTCTGCTTGACATTCTTGTTCCTCCAAACTACCGCATTCTGCGTCATGACCAACCTCAAAAACAGGGTGAAGTCAAGTCTTTCCCGTTAGACAATCTCAAGTCCTGTGAATACCTGGAGGCAGAGATCTCCCCAGCAAATAGATCATTAGCCAAAGCACACCTCGCTTACCATTCTTCAGGAGACAATCAAATGTTCTTTGAACATATATTGAAAAGAGTCACAATACACTCCATGATACATCCCAATGCCATTTTTCTTGGAGACTTCAACCTTCACTGGAATGACGAGGATGATGCGTAGGCCGCTACAGCTCCTCTCTGACCATAAGGTGACAGAATCCTGCACAAGCCCAACACATAACAAAGGATTGATGCTTAACCTAATCATACCCAGAGAAGAAGCGCTGACAATTGACTCAATCACACGACTGGTCCAATCATCACATATTCTTATTCCACCTAGATGTGCTCACTCAGAGAGTTAAAGTGCAAGAAACCAATCAGAAATGCTATTTTAGAAACACCAAAAACGTTGACAGAGTGGAACTGACCTCGCTGTGCATGAAAAACCTTACACCTCCTGCAGTAACCCAGAATGCTCTTGAACTAACTGAGCACTACAGCCAAACGGTATCCAGCATAATTTAAACTGTAGTGTCACTGAGTCTCAAAAGACAAAAAAACTAATCATCCACCCTTGTTACAATTAAAATCTAAAGAAGAAAGGAGGAATCTTAGCCACACAGAGCATAGGTGGAGACAGGAACTCTGTACATTTCTTCTAATCAAAATTTGTGAACAATGGAACAGATATAAAAGCTCGTTTGGAACGCAAAAGCAGCTTACGTCAGATTCCACCTCAATAATGCAAGGAATCGCTGTTGGTAACTATTCAAAATTGGCAATCAACAAACAGGGATAAGCAATGTAATCAGGATTAACAATCACTGAGTGGAAAACTGTGAAAGCTTTCTCTTCTTTTTTCAATGGAAAAGTCATAGAAATTGAACAAGCAAGTGTGATTGACAAAGAACAGTTACGAACCACAGTAGACAGTGATCACCATTCTGACAGTGATTCTTCATCCCCAATTGAAGAACACACAACAAATTACACATCCATGAGTAAAAATCAAACATTCTGGAGTGATTTCAACACACTAACTGACGATGAGGTGCACAAGAACTTACTACCCATTATACCAACTTCATATTTCAATGACCCTATCCCATCCACTATACTAAAGGAACTCAGCCACCTCTTTTCACCGATACTAATGAGGATCATAAATTCATCATTAAAACAATGAATTATTCTGGATTGCCTAATGATTGGGCAAGTGATACCTCGCTTGAAGAAATTGGGGGCTGACCCTACAACCCTTATCAATGTTTGCCCGCTGCCAAATATCCCATTTCTGGCCGAATTGTTCGAAAAATGTGTACCCAATCAATTATGTCAACATGTTAACCAATTCAACCTTCTTGACAAATTTCAATCAGGATTCAGACCAGGGCATAGCAATTTCTCACATCATGGATGACACCCTTACGATGCTAGATCACCTTGACACCTGCCTACTTATCCTCCTAGACCTCTCATCTGCGTTTGACATGGTCAGTCACAACAACCGACTAGAATTGATAGAAAACAGAATAAGGATGTAAGGTAACATGCTCTGCAGGTTTGCATCCTTTCTGCAGAACCATTCACAACAAATAAAATTAGGTGACTCACTCTCAAATGCTGATGTGGAGTCCCACAAGGGTCAACCATTTCCCCCACACTCTTTAACCTCTATATAGAGCCACTAACAGAAATTCCCCAACAATCAAACATTGCATACCACATTAACGCAAATGATACTTAATTATACGGAAAGATATCCTCACTAGAGCATGTCATCCAACTAAATAACACTCTAGTCAAAACACAGACCTGTCTATCTCAAACCTACCTCATGCTGAAATCAATGAAATAAGAATTCATACTTTTCTTCCCTCATAAAAGCATTACACACATCCATAATTGGGACATTCAATTAAACACTCAACTGCAAACATACCATTATTGCTTCTATGAAATTCTGTGGAATAACACTGAATGACAATCTGAACATGCTAGCATACATCAGTGCAACCACGTGCAGTGCGTCATTCAAGCTCAAGCTACAGGAGAAAGCAAAACCATTCCAGACACCTACAGTCTTTAAACTAACAGTGCAATCTCTCATGGTCTCCAAACTAGAATATGACTGCATGGCCATTTCAGGTCTTCCCAAGTCGTGAACGGCTCCACTCAAAGCAACCCTCAATGCAGCAGCAAGACTGGAAACATGCACAAGATGCTCTGACCACATCACTCCATCACTTAAGTCTCTAAACTGGCTTCTCCTTGAGGCCAGAACTCAACTGAAAATTCCTTGCCCCAAGCATAAACCGTTACATTTTAATTAGAGGTGCCTCCTCCATTAGGGCGGAGGACCATCACCCCCCAGCCAGCAGCAGCAGCTGCAAACCTTTAACAACCAAATTATAATAAACTATGTTTATTATCGTTTGGTTGTTAAAGGGGGGGCCATGAGGTATGACGAGGACGAGGGGAGTGCACTGTGCACTCCCCTCAGTGCGAATGTGTGTTTGGCTGGCGTCTCAGGCCAGACAAACACACATGTGCACAGGGCTCTCTTCAACCCAGTAACACAGTTGCCGGGTTGTAGAGAGCCTGCACAGGCTCCAAGTGTGCCTGGGAGCACCTTGGCTGGGCTCTCCCAGCTAATCCTAACGCTGCTCTGAGCAGCGTCAGGATTGGCGCAGGGCAGGCTGGGAGTCTGTGCCTGCCTGGAGCGACAAGGGAGAGAGGAGCGGCATGGCGCGGAAGCGGAGCAGGTAAGTTTTATTTTTTCCATTTTTTAAAATTGTATTATTATTCCCCCACTCCCCTCGCCACGTGCCACCCCGCCCCTTTCAATCCCCATGAGCCACAACTGATTTTAATGAGCCTAGATACCTAGAAGTGCAAACTCTCTCTCTCAGACTAGACCCCCCTAGATTCAGAAAGCAAAAAAACTACTAATGCTTGTTAACAGGATCGGCTCCAAGGATCTGGAATACCCTACATCCTGAGGTTCACTCAATCTCATCAACCTATACTTTCCAAAAAGAGGTGAAGAAAAGATGCAAATGAATGGCCACCTCTCATAAAGTCTTGGATAGCCTGTCACCAAAGGCGACACAATTGACAATAATACCAGTACAGGGCAGAGACCCAACCGTACCAATAGATTCTCCACACAAACACTCCTTCTCCAGGTACCTAGATCAAAACTGACTCCCAGCAGTCTCAGAGGGCCAGCTTGTAGAATCTGTATCTGCGCTTCATATGAGAACTTTGGATGCTTAATAATAACTCTGTTAAAACATAACATATCCTGCTTGAACTCTTAGTCCATGTTTTATGTTCTTTCTTGTCATGTATCTTTTGTTTCTGTAACCAACTGTATGTAGAGCGCCCTGATAACCTTGGGTCATGCTTATCGTATATAAAACACTCCAAGTAAAAAAAAAAAGAAATTAAATTTCGAGGTGACATGCAGAAATATATATTTCCTACAGCCTGTATGACTCAGAACCATTAAGAACAACTCTGCAGTAGTGTGTTTGATGCTGAAAGCACCATACAAACACCAATATGCCTAACACATAGGAGACATAGGAGGTGAAAGGGCACTGGTATTTATAAGCCTGCTAGCACCCTTCATCTTCATAGATCATTCCATCCTAAAAAGTGCCCTAACTAAAGCACTGATGGGTGGCCAGGTAATCAATTGGATTTTGCCATTTCTCTCTGACTGTTAGCAGATACCAGCTATTCAATCCACATCCAAGAATCTAAATGTTGGTGTCGCACAGAGGTTGATTTTCTCCTCACTGCTCTTTAACCTCTACATGTGACTCTTAGCCACTAATGCACAACACCTAGAGGATAATTTATTATGGTGTGCTGATGTGGCAAATTATCCTTTCCTGTATAGTTTCCTCAGATTTTCCACTTCTTTCTGGACCCTAATTTTGCTGATATTAGGGCTCTGTGCGCTGCCTTGTGTTCTGCTGGTTTGATACATATGATACAATTAAATGATTTTTCTATATTACATTGCAAATGAAATGCAAGCAGCACTGCAGCATGAATGAGCCAATAACGCATGTTGTCTTTGTGTTTTCAGAGCATCTTTTTTAAAATGGTGTTGTAGAATGCATAATTTGGCCTCAGATTTTTTTCTGACTTTACAACACATCTATGTGCATTAAGTAGTTTTCTTACCAGTTATTTAAAATATATATAGAATGGGCATTAGCTCCACTCACAGAAGTCATCAGTGATGGCATCAATAATGTCATGTGTAATGTAACAAGTGAGGGCATAAGCAGTGCATGGTGGTGGAGCAAATTATAGTTAGCTCAGTAAATTAGAACTGGAGAATGTCCGTGTTTTTTAAAACATTAGTTTTAATATTATTTCCAGACCTAACTACAACATCATTTTAATCTTTGCATTTTTTAAATTAATTTCTAGGGTTTTTTAAAAGATAATCTTAAATGTTGTTAATTTTCCTAACTATAACATCACTATAATCATTTTATAGTAAATATGTCCTAAAGGTTATTGAGCGGAGATTAATTTATTGGGTACATTGCTCCATTCCTCTAGTCGCTTTGATGTTCATAGTGTATTTTCTGTTAATTGACCCTGGTGATTTCGGTGTGTATGTTTTGAGCCACATGCCTTTTATGTGTTAATTTGTAATAACTCATATTGTGATCCTTGACAAGGATATAAAGTGGGTTATTGTACTGCAATGTCTAACAGCAAATGTATTTTAAAACTCAGTGAATGATACCAAATATTAAAACAAAAAAGGAATCTATTATACATATTTAACTATTTGCCATATCAGGAATCAGGCACTGCCACACAGTGGGATAAACATCTGTTTCTAGGTCTGGATAGAAATGCTTGAGCTAAAAAATCAAGATATCAATTTCTTTAAACAATTGTATTATGGAACAAGGTGCAGAGAGAGTGGACTTTAGGTTAACCCATTTCAGTCATTGCCTTTCATGTGTTATTCATGTTTTGTCATTGCAAGGATGGATTGTCAATGATAGTTACAGTCATGGTTAGAAATGGGGTTCCTGGTAGTCAGGATATGCACCCTGTACAAGCAGGAACCAAAATCCTAGTCGGGGTAAGTCACATACACATTGTAAATTGACCTGTGCTCACCCCCTGGTAGGTTGGCACAGAGCAGACAGGCTTAACTTAGAAGGCAATGTGTAAAGTATTTGACACACACATTCCCAGTAACACAATGAATATGCCAGAAAAAGACTCCACACAGGTTTATAAAGGTAGGTATTGTATTATCAGCAATAATAAGACCAAAATGATGTAAATCCCATGGATGTTTCTCAAGTTATTGCACTCAATGTACAAGGGAATGTACAAGGGAATCACATTGCTACATATGCATTGGCTAATTTACAGTAGTGCAAAATGTGGGCATCAAAGCATTCTTGATCCCAACCGGGGATTGCTTGGTGCACATGTCACCTGTCATGCCCAAGCTGCACCTGACAGAAAAGCAAGTGGCCTGCAAGTGTGCAAATGAGTGTACAGACCTCTCCCTCGGAGTCTCAGCACATTGTGAAGCTACTGGGGCTTGCGTTGCTTCGCGTGATGCTGGCGAACAGCATCAGAGCTCCTCATATGGGCGGACAGCACCAACACTCTGACTGGCATCATCCAGGTAACCAGGCGGGTCCGCATAGCAAAAGCTTCATTTAGTGCTGTCTCTTTGGGGGTAACAGACGCAGGAAGCATTACCACGCAACGCACTCGCTCTTTCCGTCACACTGGATTGGAGCAGAGTTGTTGATGCTCGATCCCAGCAAAGCACTCTGAGTTGAGCTGCACAAGCTGGCAAACCAGCTCATTAGAGATGTAGATGAAGGATTATGCTGGATTCCTCATAGAGCGGAGTACCACATCAGGAATTTGAAGTCTTTGATGGCCATGAGACTTTGGGGAACAGGGGGCAAGCCCTTGGAGAACACGTAATAGCAAAGCAAAGCCCAAAAAGTAGCAGGCAGCAGGCCAAGACACAAAATCAGGTTGCAGAGTAGCAGCCCCTGCTTCAGCACAGCACTCAGCAAGCAGCAGGCAAACAGAGCAAAGCAGTTAGCAAAGTGGCAGTCCTTCCTGGCAGCACGGCAGTCCTTCTGGCAATGTGCAGATGTCGAGCCGGCGATGTCTGGTTACAGGTCCAAAAAGTGTCTGACTTGGTGGGGTCAGAGACCTAGTACTTATATCCAAAAGTGCCTTTGTTGTAGAGGATGACTTCAAAATAACTCTCTGAAGTGCACATGCATTCCTTTCAACTCATTCATGTCTTTCAGGCTATCTGTGGGGGGTAATTAGTCCTTGTGTAGGGTCAGGCCACTACTCTTTGAAGTATAAGTTTGAGCCCCTCACATCCTACCTGCCCAGGAAGACCCATCAGTGTGCAGATGAATGCAGATCCAGTTGGGTGGCCTGTGTTGTGGCTGTCTGAGGGGAATGCTCAAATGTAGCTGTCATCCAGCTGAGCCCAGACATGAACTGGAGCCAGGCAATCAGGTACACAGAGCAGTAAGAGCAGAGAAATGCCCACATTCTAAAAGTGGCATTTCTAAAATAGTAATTTTAAACCCGACTTTATCAGTAAAGAGGATTTATCACTGCCATTTTAATGATATAAAACATTAGGGGCCAGATGTATCAAACCGTTTTACCCATTCTGTGTCTATGGGGAAATGTGTTTGAAAATATGGCCCTAGGTAGTTACTTCTTTCTGATCAGGAATGGCAGATTAAAAGTATATTAAGAAATTCTCCATGCTGGCCTATGAGACGAGTAGGTCACGCAGTACTGAAAAACGGTGTTTTGCACTACCAGTACATGCAAAAGTTACCTAGGGCACACCTTGGGGGTGGCATATGTAATAAAAGGGAACTTTAAGATTTGGCAAGTAGTTTGAAATGCCAAGTCAAAGTGGCAGTAAACTGCACACACAGGCTCTGCAGTGGCAGGCCTGAGCCATCTTTGAAGGGCTACTTAAGTGGGTGGCACAATCAGTGCTGCAGGCCCACCAATAGTATTTAATTTAGAGGCCCTGGGTATATGCTATACCACTTTACAAGAGACTTACCAGCAAATTAAATACACCAAACATGGGTAATCCAATTTTACAATGTTTAGAGAAGAAATCACATGCACTTTAGCAAAGGTTAGCAGTGGTAAAGTGTGCGGAGCCCTAAAGCTAACAAAAACAAGGTCAGGAAAAGAGGAGGAGGAAGACAAAAATGTTGTTGTGACCCTGCAAAAAGGGTGATTTCCAGCAGTCTTCCATTGTGTTTGCATAGGTTTTGATAATGGAAATCAAGTAGACCTTTTGTTTGCTGGCAGATGCAACATGACCTGTATATTTTCACTGAAAGCCCTATCTATTTTTGAATCTATTTACTTTACTGGCATAATGATAAATGCTAATGATGAGTTTTTGTTTATTACTTGTCTCTCTTTTGATGCCTTGGCTTGTCATGAAGTCACAATGCCACTTACCATTTAATTCTTTTACTTTGCTAATTGCTAATGAGGGTTTTTTGTTTATTAGGCGCCTCTGTTTTGATACCTTGGCCTGTCATGAAGTCACAATGCCCTAAACATTCATTTACTTTGCTTTTGTGCACTGCAAAATGTTGTTGGATTAGCAGTTTATTTTGTTTAAAAGTGAAAGGCCTGGGCGCATGTATATTTTCTATTAGATGCAACAAATGTGTTGGCTCTTTGCTAAACCTGCATACTACACAAGCTTTTGCTAGGTATAGATTGTAAGTTGACCGTTTACACACAAACTGCATCTTCTGATTTGTTTTCTAATACTCTTTGTTAAGGGTACAGCTTTACTTTGCAAATGTGTTCTTTTTAGTAAAGGGGGCCCACTCTCGAATTCCACATTGTTGTGGCTCAAGATGGTACTCCAATATGGGGCTTTCTTTCTGTCACAACTGAGGAAACACAAAGCCACCCAACTATTATTAAACATTTTCCCTAACAAAAAGCCAGAGCTACGGACCTTGCAAATGGTTATTAACGCACTGTACTGTATAATTTCATACACCTAACTCAAGCATTCTCCATGTGAGAGCAGTGGTTTACTTACCCTGTTCCTGAGCAGTGTTGACTGTACGTCAGACATCAATTTGGAAAATTAGTGGGTTAAAGGTATGGTTTTAGGCAATGCATGCCCATAGTTATACTTTTTAAGCGCCGCATTTGCGCTGCTTTTTTACGCAAAAAATGGCGCAAACTTACAAAATACAATTGTTTTTTGCGTAAAAAATTACACAAATGCGGCGCTAAAAAAGTATAAATATGGGCCACGGCTCTAATTTATACTTTTTTGCGCGGCATTACCATCATTTATTGACGCAAAAGCGGCACAAACTTACAAAATACAATTGTATTTTGTAAGTTTGCGCCGCTTTTGCGTCACAAAGTGACCGTAGTGCGGCACAAAAAAAGTATAAATCAGGGCCACTGTGCCTCGATCATGTCAATTATTGTCACTCCTGGCCAAAATACCAAAAATTGATACACGCCCTTCATTGTTTCAATAAATGTGTTTTTATCTTTTTTAGGAATTTCACGCATTTGTGCTACAAATAAATCTGACATTCAATACCATAATTCTGTTCAGCTGAAAACTGACAGACTCAGTTACAGATTCAGTCCATCTCAATGCAAGCATTTTAATTAGGAAACCCAATAAAGTCACACCGGAGTAGTCTATTGAGGAAATTGCCACCTCTAATTAGTGGTGAAATCCATTTAGCAGCTTGAAGCTACAGACTTCGACTGCAGCCATAATGAAAATCATCATAATTTTGTCGTGTTTTAGTGGCTGATGAGTTTTCATTTGTCTTCTGTCTCTAGTAAATCGGTCATATGACACCCATTGTATTTTGCCCGCTGGAGCGTGGAGCCGTCATTGTATGAATGCTTGCACATAGCCATGCATGTCTCACCCTGGAGCATAGTTTTTTCCCCTGAACAACAACATTGTTTTTTTCTATAATAAGGTGATCAGATTGTGTTACGGCAATAATGCTATGGGCTATAAGTCTGGCACGACAGCTCTGTAGGAATTTGCAACAATATGCCTACATCATTAGGAAACAAGAAGACATTGATGGATCTGCTTGGACTTCGGGAGCAAGAGCTCTATCATTCACAAGTGAGGCTGCAAAACCATTGATAATGTAGTTGAAAAATGCAGGCACAAGTTCACTGCCCTCTGGGAGCCCAGCCGTTTGACAGCTAAGTCTGAACTGTGTGACTGATTGCTGTAGTTCCGTTGTGGTAGGGATGGGAAAACACACGCTATTTCCTTCCATTGCACTTCTATTACATTTCTTTCCGACGTTTGCACGTAATGCACACCTGCAAATTATGGAAGACAAGGCATTTCGGAGTTAATAAAAGAACAACTTATAGCTCTTCTTTTTATGCATTTAGGAATGCCTTGTGTATTTTAATATTTTTCAGATAGTTTCCATCACATTTTAGGAATTAAATGAAGTTAGGATAGTATTTTTTGTATATGTAGGGGACCAGCATGGCACACTTACGATTACAGTACTGCGTCTTTAGTTATGGCGAGGTTAGCGTTTTCATTAAAAATTGATTTTTTTGTTTAATACCTTTCACATTGTTCCACGAAGCTGCTTGAAACTCTCCATAAAAAGGTGATCTAGTTCGGGTTTGGCAAGGCAACTTTCATGCTGATCCATCAAGGGGGTTCGTGGAGCAACAAAAAGGAAAACAAGCATTGGCATAGTCAATAAGTCTCGCCTTTGGGATCTTATATGTATTTAGCCATGCAGCACTTTAAACTTTTGTCAGAAATAAACTGTGTTTGGGACCTGCTAGGTTTTTAGCCATGCAGCGCATTAGATCAGAAAGACACTGTGTTTGTGCATATCTTCATACATTTGGTATTAGATTGTAATGGTCAGAACATCCCCTAGAGGACACCACAATACAAATAGCATTTTGAAGAAACATTGTCATGTAACCATATAGTCAGCCCCTAGAGGGCATAACAGCATGAAAACAAAAGAGCAGAGGGCATTGCAATGTAACTGTGCATTCAGCCTGTAGATGACATAGTGCATTACACATTTTCAGGCCTATTAGAATACCATTATAAACTAGGCCCTTAAAACACAAACTACTCCCAGCTGTAAAGCAAAAGCTCAAGCCAGGAGAGTGCTTAAAAAACATTGAATGGTGGGAGAGGTTATGATTTTGGGGTCCCCCCAACCTGGTGGAGGGTCCAAAAGAAGAGCTGGGCAGGAAGAGCACATCACACTCAACAGTTGGTGATCCCATTATCCTAAGACCACCACAGACTGAGTTACAGTAAAAAAAGTGTTGTAAAAAGAATGCCACTCAAAGCATTATGGGGTGAGTTTCCCTAGTGCAGTGAATATTGTAGTATTGGCTCTTCCGCTGTTCTGGGGAGAGCCAGTTGAGAGGTTCCCTAGTGATTTTTCAATTTTAAAGGCACCAATTTGTTTATTTTTCAACTACTAAATTTGGTTAGTATTTGGGAATGGGGTTGCAAATTTAACTGATGCTCATGCAAAGCGCATCAAGTTTCCGCTTCAGTCTGTGCCATATAAATAAATAAAAAAGAATCTCCCTCCAGCTTTCTGTCTTTGTCGGGTGCAGACATGCACAGAAACAGCGAGATGCCACGAGTGTGAAGCAGAGAGGCAAAAGAAAAAAGTAGTGTGCCTACATTAAGGTCTATGGCCAATTGTGCAATTGTCCATGTAACAGGGTCAAGCTCCAAGGCGGTACCAAAACAGCCTCAAGGTGGGACAAACCTAAAGCATTTACCTAACTAACCAAAGGAATTTTGAAAGGCAGGCCAGGAAACAAATGAAAGTGATGGGAGGGTGATTGGCAAAGTGCAAGCCCACAGTAGTAAATTATAGCATGTCAAGAGACAGCACATGCTCGCTGCCTTGGCTTGACCTAAAAATATGTCAGGGACCATAACTACTAGTCTTCTCTTCTTAAACAAATATAGTTTTCTTGAATTATGCAAAACGTTTTTGCTTCCCTTCATATTTCAACTGTCAAAATGTATAAATATTTTGTGAGCCAGACAGATTAAATTAGTTCCACAGACCCTTTGACACAGGCACATCCCACCACTCTTACAGTTTTGGAATGTTTAGATTAGAGAAGCCGTGAAATAATGTTTATGTTCAGCTTGAGATCTTTTTTTAATTATGTGTAAATACATTAATACATACCACTTAACCTCATTAAAAAGCAGTTATTGTTTGTTTAATATAGAATGTGCCTAAATGTTTGAGGGCCTGGTTACGAGTACAGTGGCGGTCTGACTGCCACCCTCTCAGCAGTCTGACCGGCAGATTATGAAGATGGTGATTGGACTGCCACAAGACCACTGCAGCTGCCAGGATCTTGGATCACGTGGTGGAGAGGGTAGGGAAAGCTGTGATCATTCGCGACAGTACCGATGCTGACACCTCAGTGCTGATAGTGATCTGCCTTTCCACTGAGCTGTTCATGGTGGGTACCTTGCCATGAAAAGCTCAGCGGAAAGGCAGGAAAGTGACCCAAACAGGGCCCCCGGGCGATTTAGCCCATTGGCCAGTGTGGCTGGGAGCACTTGTTGTGCCCTACTGTGCCTGCACTCTTGGTGCACACTGTTTGCCATGTACAACATTGTGCATGGCAACAGAGCACCTGAGGTGCATCTGGCACTGCACTGCAACATTGTGCAAGAGCTCCTGAGGTGCATCTGGCACTGCACTGCACTGGCATGTGTTTCAGGCTCAGTTTATGAGCCAAAGCAAGCCACTGCAGTGCCACCGCTGCAGACACACCACCAGACAGGTGGTAGTGTTGTAATGCGGCAGTCGAGAGGCTGCCAGGCTGGCAGAGACCTTCCATCTGCCGTATTGGCAGTATTGCAGTCAGACCACTAGGTATGTAATCAGGCCTTGAATTTAGAGGAATGATTCCTTCCCTTTTCCAAATGTATTGCAAGTGATTACAGATTTGAGAGACTGTCTTTTTCTGATGATACCTAGCTTGTGGTTTACATTGCACACAACTAGGAAGCAACCAGAACAAGATTATGTGACTGCTTGTACTCGATGGCTGGATGAAGCAGAACTGTCTTAATTTTACATGACAGAGATAGTACTCTTTGACAAACATTTGGGCAGAAGACTTATGGCCCATTGAACTGTGTGCTCTCACCCAAAGGGTTGCCAGACACCTGAGAATTTTATTAGATGACAAGCTGAGCAGACAGAATCAAGCTGCATCTGTGTGCAGCCCTTGTTTTTGCATATGCTTAGGGAGGTCTCCACCTAGATTTTTATCAGTGCAGGAATACCATTACTCAATCCCTCCTAACCAGTTGCCTAGATTAAGGCAGTGGGACACTGATAGCAATAAATGAGTCACTTCTGCCATATCCATAAATTGTGCAGAATACAGCTGCCAGACGGCTCTGCCATCTCTCTTCCAGGACAACCATGGGTCTGCTTCTTAAAGCACTTCACTGGTTGCCTAATAGAATTCACTGTATCTTTAAGTTACTTTAAGTTGCTTTGCCATACCTACAGAGCGGTTCATTACAGTGACCTAACCCAACATCTACACAATAGGGTTAGCTTCTACACACCTTGCAGAAAGGTAAGAACCTCTTACGGGGCACTGGCATCCCATGACAAATTTGTACTACCAGAAGCAGTAGTCAATCTTTCTTTTACCTTGCCCTTCACCACCGGGTCAAGCTGCCTTTAATCATTCTGTCTTGTATAAATTATACTAATTTAAAAAACAAATGTTCAAAACTTGGCTATTTTAAGCTTCAGTGTTCTCTTTCCCCCTCTTTTGTCTGTTTCTTTGGTTTTTCAATCCACAGCACCACTATATTCTGCATGGAGTGAGTCGCCTGCCCTCTACAGGTTGTCTCAGATCCTGGGCGCAGAGATGGAAATGGCTTGCAGGCTTGATGTTTCTTTTTTACACTACTTAGTATGCAGTCTGATGGTGTCCTGGTGGCAGGTGTGTAGGGAAATTGTCAGCTTAGCAGCAAGATAAGAAGTGGTGCTGGATGTAATGACCTTCTAAATGATACAGATGCTTTTGAAGGTGGTGTTTTTGAGGCTAGAAGTTTTCCAGTGTGAAAAATGTGCTTCAAGGAATATACATTTCTTTTTCAACAGAATGTTAATTTATGATTGTAAAACAAGTCATGGGCTTTGGGAAGTTCTCCTGATTGTTTTTATTAATCTTAACTTGCACATTTAAAACATTTTATATGTGTATTGCTGTGTTTTTTAATAACTATTGAATAACATTTTTACTTGACATGTTTTTTTCCAATATTCCTACACCAAAAGCCATTACTGAACTTTAGTATGAACAAAATAAAAGCATACATTGCTAATATTATTACAAGAAACATGTTAGAGAATTCAGTATGAGCATTTGAGTCGAGATTCTAAGAGAAGCATGGCCAGTCATGTGAGTATGGAAGAGGTGAGCTTTGAGAAGCTCCCTGAATGACAAGAGCTTGGATTAAATTCTTGTATCCAGAGAAAGGGTGTTCCAGAGGTGGTGGTGGCCCTACAGAAAGTTTGATTCTTTGTGTATATAGAGCCAGCACCCTTTGACCTGCACAAAATATGGATTGTGGAAGACCTTCATGATACCAGTGGGTGTCCCTTTGCATTCTGTCCCAAAGGTTTCCATATCAGAATATTGGTGTAAACAATATCGATTCACCGAAGTATCATCAAATTATTATTAATTACAAAGCTATTGCTATTGTATTCCTAACAAATAAAGAAAAAAAAATCAAAACATTTTGCTGTTAAAAATGTCCAAACTTAACAATATTGGACACTCACCATTAAAACTCAAACAGCGTCCACTATTTAAATACATAAACAATATAAAAACATGCAATTTCAACAACAACAACCATAATATTGATAAAGATAAGGAAAACTATATACTGAAAAATCTAACTACACACAAAGTATCCAATACAGCTTACCATAAAACAAACTAACCAATAACAATAGAACAAAAAATAAGTGAACACTATAAGAAAGAGCATATCTCACTATTTTTCTCTGGAGAAATTTAAGAACTGCAAGAAAATAACTTCTCTGCTGGACTGCATGAAGATAAGAGAGAAGAAGGAGTTCAACTATATAACAGTACATATTCACAAATAAGTTTATAAATTAAATGCGCTACAATGTAACTTGACTTAATTTTATGACATAACTATATTAATACATGAGTATATTCTCTGTTTTAGTACTGTGTCTGGATTGGTGAAAGGCTTTTGTCATTTTACAGCTCGGCGAGGATGGCACTGTCGCAATCCTATGCTTAAAGATTTTGCTGCACAAATGGCAAAAGATTTGTGCCTTATTACGAGTTTGGTAGTCGGACTGCCAGAACACTGTGTTGGCCATCCTGAAAAGATCATGATGCCAGTGGTCTTCCAGGCTGCCCTATTGCGAGTCATCCAGGCAGGATCGCCGACCGCCAAGCAAAAAGGCAGACAGCCAGCAGCAAGGTGTCCTGGATATAGGTGGTCTGACCTCCAGTGCTGTCAGCGCCGCAGTGAACCACCGAGCATATTACAATCACACAGTCACCGTGATGGTCCCTTTTTGGCGGTCAGCCAATGGCAGTCAGGACCACAGTGGTTCACGGTTAGCAAAATAACAGACAACTGCACATTGGATGAATTCACAAACAACACAGCTGACACACGTTTCTCAAGTGGACACACCTGCAAAGGACACTATAAAACACGCCCTTTACAGACCACAATCCTTTGTATTTACACAGCAAAACAAAGAAGCAAGAACAACTTTAATCCATAGAGTATAGAGGTTAGGTTTCCCTTTTTTTCGCCATCCCTTTGAACATCATGCACACACTTTTGTCTATTCACACCCTACTGCACTTCCCCTGTTAGGTAAGTCCCTGTCACCTGTAATATTTTTTTCCACCATGTCACATTCAAAAAATCCCCCTTTTCCTGAAGATGAGTCATGGTGGATGACATCATAAGAGTAGAGCCACAATCTTTGGAGCACAAATCCAGCACATACCACTCAGCAGGAAAATGGAAGCGTGGGACAGGATCGTTGATAGAGTAAATGCTGTAGGCACCACCATGTGAACAAGAAGGACATTAGGAAGAAGTGGAATGACCTCAGGGGCAATGTCCATCTCTTGGTCTCCAGCCACCAGCTGCAAGCCAAGAAGACTGGGGGTGGCCCTGGGAGGAGAAGGTCTTAGCCACCCTGCATCCCGAGGGCTTGACAGGAATACATGAGGGGCTGGGAAGTTACAACACAAAAGTCACCAAAATACAATGTTTTGCATGCTTTACCCGCGGTCTTGTTAATGTACCCCACCAACATTCAATACCCAGAGTATCTGAGTTTAAACACTCTCAGTCTGTATCATTGGGCCCAGCGTCACTCTTACTAAGGCCCATCACATGCAAAATGTCCAAATTGGGCCTTGAAATCACACAATAACAGAAAACACATTCCAGGATCCATGGTATGCCCCAAAATGAAAATGTATGCTCAAACATAAATGCAGCCTCCACACATATGTAAAACACAACAGTTGCCAAGAATTGGGGACTAATGAGAGTGACCTGACTGCAACTCCCAGGAGGTACTGTTTCTGTAACTCCAACCACCAGCCTAGTGTTCTCTTGTTCAAACACCCCTGTTTGTTAACTTACAATAAAGTTTACTCACCTGGAGAGATAACATTGGTCAAGTACTGGGGAGTAGAGAGAGTGACCTGACTGCAACTCCCAGGAGGCACTATTCCAGCAACTCTGACCACTAGCAAAATGTGTTCTCATGTACGATGACCCCTGTTCGTTATCTCACAAATGAACTACACTAACATGGTACGATAACATTGGTATAGTATGGGAAGTACAGGGAGTAATCTGACTGCAACTCCCAGTAGGGACGTTTTCAGCAACTCCAACCATCAGCCCAGTTTTCTCTTCTCCAAAGACCCCTTTTTGTTAACTCACAAATGAACTTCACTCACCTGGGTGGATAACATTTCTATAGTGTGTGTAGTAGAGAGAGTGACCTGAATGCAACTCCCAGCAGGCCCTGTTTCAGTAACTCCAACCATCAGCCAAGTGGTCACATGCCCCTGTACATCTGTTTGTCAACTCTCAAATTACGTTTACTCACCTGGAGGGATAACATTTGTCTAATGTGTGTAGTAGAGAAAGTGACCTAACTGCAATTCTCAGCAGGCCTTGTTTCAGCAACTCAAACCACCAGCCCATCTGTTCTCTAGTCCAAAGACCCCTATTTGACAACTCACAAGTAAAGTGTTCTCACCTGGGAGTGAACAAGCACAAATCATGCTCAAATCATATCCGTGTCTGTCTACCGAGCTCAATCTTGGCTTGCTAACCCTAAATGAAACTATTGAGGACAGGAAGGACAGCTTGTCCAATGTGTGCAACAAGTATTCCTAAGGTCTGAAGATGCATCACCAGATTGGCAGCAGCAGCAGACACATTGACACAGCACTATGCACCTGATGACTCCAGTCACATATGCAACCAAGTCCTAGGTCTGCCTGCATCCCACTCAACTAGGTCTCCATATGGTCAAAGCCATATCTTGCCCATCCCCTGCGTTGGCTGCACTGGTGGCAAGATGTCATTTTCAGGCAATCCTCCCAAGTGCAACTGATCTACACATCTCATTGGCTGCTTGAGTCTAAATGAGTTTGCATGGCACACATGTCAAATCAATTCACCCAATACCGTTGTTACTTGCCACTACCAGATTAACTACAACTTAACTTTGTACAAGGTATCTGCTTATTATAGCTCTAAACCATTGGAGGTAGATGTCACACAACAACCAGTAACAATGTATGTTTTACATCAACAGGTGATCTGCCACTGGGCACATAGAGGCCACGGAACAGACTGCCACTACTCCTCTGGATGAAGTCCTCCACGATGACGACACTCCTTGATGTCTGGACGTTGAGGATGGTTCTGGCCCATCTGAGCAACCTGACCACACCGCAACAGTGAGTCTCATTATGCCTACAATGTCACCTCCCAGCCCTGTTGCTTCAACATCACAAGAAACCATTGGCCCCCCAACCTGTGTCCCGAACAGAGTATCTACTGTCTCATGCCTACCATTCCTGGATCTTGAGGTGCAGCATAAAATGTCAGACAATGAATATCCAGGAACAAGTTGGAGGAAGCACACTGTGGGAAGAACACAGGCCTGTGGGGGTAGGCTGCATGGGAGGGATGCTGTGTGGCAGAAGACTGAGGTCACTGGGACTGCTCTTGGTCAGGACACTATCAGCCACGTCTTGGTGTTCTATCAGGAGTCCCAAGGCATGATGGGCCAGGTGTTGACTGGACTCTGGGAAATCAAGCAGCTATAGAGGGACATGCATAGGGGAATACTGGAACAGATGGAGGCCCACAATTCCAAAATGGCCTCCCTAACAGCGGTGTTGAGAGACATACATACCACCCTGAGCAGGGCTTTTCAAAACCAGTCTACCCTTTCCTTTGTCCTATCGACAGCAGGCCCAGCAACATTGCCAGTCTCTTGAAAGGAGGCCCTGCCTGAGGAACAACAAGGCCCAGACTGCCCCCCCCCCACACAAGCAGTGGCATCCAGCAAAGAATTCTGGGGGATGCAGATGGCAAGAAATCTACCATTGTAGTAATGCCCTCTTAAGGAACTCCATTCTGTGTTACACATTCACTCTGGTCTGATCCCGAACCAACTACCATTTTCAATGGGAGGAGTACTCTGGACCTTAGGCTCCCACTGTGTGGCATTTATTCCAATGATTTCATTCACCATGAATGACTCCTTCACATTCAAATTTGTGTTGAGTCATGTCACGTATATTTTGTGTTAGTCATAGCTGCACATTAAAATCACCCTTCACTGAATGTTTGTCTGCTGATTTTGATTTCATATTTAGCTATATATATATATATATATATATATATATATATTTATATATATATATATATATATAAATATATATATATATATATATATATATATATATTTAGCTCTCTCTCCCTCTCTCTATGTGTATATATATATATATATATATATATATATATATATATATATATATATATATATGTATATATATATATTTAGCTCTCTCTCTCTCTATGTGTGTGTATATATATATATATATATATGTTAGAAATGGGGTTTCTGGTTGGCTAGGGTATGCACCTAAGCCAGGCAGAGCCCACCCACTCTAGTCAGGGCAAGGGAGTTACAAGACCCAGATAACCCCTGCTCACCCCCTTGGTAGCTTGGCACGAGCAGTCAGGCCTAACCCGGAGGCAATGTGTAAAGCGTTTGCACAACACACACAACACACGTGACACAATATATACTTCAGAAAGTAAACACAACAATGAGCTATGTAAAAATAAATTGTATTGCACAAAACATAATTAGACCAAACATTACTTGTCAGTAATACCCTGTTGCCTTAGCAATTGTCAGAATGTTACACAGGTTACTCTGCAAGAATAAGCAGTAATCCCATTAGAACATGTAAGTACTCAGGATTCTGCAACATAAGCAGTAGTCAGGAATCACATTATAAATGAAATGCCCTTGTCATGAACCCATCATAACTATCAGTCATAAAACACATATCAGAATGGCATGCCCATAAAAGGAACATCAGCACATATATGTATTACACCATAAAGTAAGCAGGTTAACATATCACCCTCCAATATCCATCTAAGAATCATAGGAACCAATATGTCCACAAAGTACTTGACTTATGGTGAAAGGCACTTCTCTTGTCCGAAAAGATCGATATGTGGGGTCCTTGGTGCTCCTATGTGCAAAACGGGGGCACTTTATATCAAGGGATGGGGGCGGCGGGCACCCCCTCGGGGTTTGCAGGTTGGGTCCCCTCTGGGGACTCACGATCCCTTAGGTTTCCTCTGTGGGCCACTTTGGGCCCTTCCACAGGGTGGGAGCCAAAACTAACAAAAACCCCACTACGGGGCATAAAGGGGAGAGACCGGACAGTGCGAGGGCTTCCGATGCAGCTTCCTCCCACCCGCAATCTCGGGGGTTGAAAAGGGGGCCCTGGGGACGGGGAGCCTCCGTTGAGGCATCCTTCCCCGTTCTGAGGCGGCCTCACCCGATGCGGTGCGCGAGCCATCTCTCAGCCGTTTCCTGGGCCGCCGTGGTATGCAAGCACCAGAGTAGGTACCTACTTGTGCCCCAGGGGTGCCTCTTGCTGTGCGCTTCACCCCAGGGGAACGTTGAGGAGCTCACTAGCTCCGGTCTTCGTTTCTGCAGGCCTGGGGGGCACTAGTTATAGCGCATCTCTGAGGCTTTTGGATCTCTAGGGAGCCTGGGCATGGCAGTGAGTTTTCCTCGGCAACGCCTTCTGACGTGCTTCAAAACAAAGCCTGCCCGGGCTGCGACAGTGATGTTCAAACAGCAGCTATCTCTGCAAGTGCTTCCCAAGCGCTGGGGGGAGAGGGGTCACAGATAGGACGCCAAGGTGTTTCCAGTCACAGAGCTTGTGAACCATACAATGATGATTCAAGGTACTTTTCAAGATGGGATATGTTTCTTGTACACGGTGTCCAGCTCAGGATTAAAACCCTCCCAAACAAACACATACCTACAAATGTCTGCTCAAACTAAACATTTTATTACAGTGTTCGGCACATAGGCTGTGAAACTGTCCTGACTATTAGAAATCAAAAATGACTGACTCATACTAAATAAATGAATATGTTGACAGATACAGACCTCCAGACCATGAAAGGAAGGGATTTGTCAGGCATTGCCCTGTGGAATAGGCAAACATTGATGTGGTTGATGTCAGCAGCTTGAGCCTCATCACATACCACACCAAAGTAATTGAACATGACATAATCCAAGACACAGACAGATGGCAGTGCAACAGTCCCTGATCAGAGGGCCATCATAATCCAATGCCCATGCATCTGGTGGTATGGCACAAACATATGTCAGAATTTTGGCACAAGCACTGTGACCTACAATGATGAAACCCATATACAGCTATACGCATGTAATACAACTAGAGTGTTTAGCCAATGTGAAGGAAAAATTACTTGGTCGTAAGCTAGCACTACCTATTCCATGCCCACATGATGACACATATGATGCATCAAGTCGAACCACAGCACGCAAAACAAGTCCAATGGGTTCTTCTGACCTTCCACCCATACACTGTGCAAGCTGCCTTGGCACAGGTCTCATACACCCAAACTCTGTGACCTACATTATCTGTAGCAATCCATGTTCAATTTGTGTGGCCGAACAACTTCACATACCCGCCAATGTCACAACTCTGAAATGTCCACATTAAGATGTCATGGTGATGGTACCTGTGCAACGAACAAAACAAGACGTATAGGCTTGAAACCATACATATGACACAAGTCACATAGCTAGCATCTGGAAAACAAAGTACATTGCAAGGAAACGGACACAAGCAAAGCACCATTATCAAGTCGGGATGTTTTAAAAGCTATCTCATCAAGCTGCCTTTGGCTGAATATTGCAGAGTATTAGCTCCCTACCTTTTTCCAAAACACTCAACTCAAAACATTCTCACAACTACAGTTCACTGTACAGTCATAGTCATGACATCACAAGACATACTTCCACTCATGAGAAGTAGCTGTGGATAAGATCTTCTCGCAAGTCAGTTCCTTCCTCAGTTGGCATTTCAGGATTCACACCGAGTGGCACTGCAGGCTTACCCTCCTCCGGGATGAACGGGATCTTCCTCTGCAGGCAATGTTGTGGAGCATGCCACAGTGAGCTGACAGACTTTCCCGGGTGAGTAGTGGAGAGTTCCCCCATCCTTTCCAGACACCTAAATCTAGTCTTCAGGAGCCTAAAAGCCTGCTCCACTAATTGCCGTATTCTTCCATGGGCCTCATTGATGCCGATTTCCCCTGGCGTAGTTGGATTCCTCAGCATTGTCAACAACCAAGGATGGTTTGGATATGCTGAGTGTCCTGTTAAGGAATGGGACAGAAGTGAACCAATGAGTCCCTCACTTCATTATTGTAGCGCCTGACATTCCTCACACACAATCAGGACAGACACGGCTTACCAACCAGCCAGACCCCTTTTCTGGGTGCAGTTGTGACATTAGCTGGGGTATTGTGCTGTTCCGCATTATGAAGGAATCATGTGCTGATCCAGGATAACGGGCACACACATTTGAGTTGTAGAGATGTACCAAACAGACAACTTGAACTTTGATGGAATGTTCTTTCTGTTGTGATAGACTTGTTTGTTGGCTTGCGGGGGTACCAAGCCAACAAGTGTGCCATAAATGGCCTCAACCCCATGTGGGAGGTGGGCAAAACCACAAAGTCAGCCTTCACATTGGCCAAATCCTCACGTCAGGGAACCTGATATTAACATTACTGGGAGGAAATCCTTCAACACCAAACTGAACATAGATTAGGACATACCATCACACAGGGCCACTGTATGGTGGAAGGACCCTGTGGCCAGGAAGTGTAATACTGACATGACTTGTACAATGGTTGGTATGCAGATTGGATTACTGTTAACTGGCATCAGATCTGACTCCAAAAGACTGCATAAGTCCACTATTATTTGCCTATCCAGGTGGTATAGCTGAATTATATGCCTTTGCTCTATGGCCGGAAGGTCTGGCAGTGGACAGTAACCAGGAGGTTGTAGCATCCTCCCTCTTCCAGGGTACCTATGTGTGACAAGACACAACTTGTAACATTAGTCAGAGTGTCCACAGCAACATACATGATGCATGCAAATAATATCATATGATAAAGCATTTCTGACTGTATAGACATGACACAAAGTACACATTCCAGCTGGCAACTACACAAGGGCCACATGTGACCCTATGGCTTTTAACATGTGTCCATAACATGGATTTGAGCTAAACTCAACTATCTGCTACACAATTGCCCCTCGAAATGTGACAGTGTTTTCCGACCGTCAAATAGACTGTCAGGAGTGGTGGACCATGCACAGCCATTAAATGCCATTTCTGCCTTTCAATACACTACACTGGTGTTGTGTAGCAGGACCTTAATTACAAGACAAACCATTTCCCTCCTCACAGGCTACAATGTACCCCTGTGTGCCAGTTAGACTTCTTGTGTGCCTGTTGTTGTGTCTGTGTGGCGTCAATGGGATGTGTATTGTGCAGGTATTGTTTGCCAGTACTATCTGTTAGGTTTATGAACATTGTGTTGTGTGATGTTTTTTGTGGTCATAATTCCTCCTTGTGTTGGAGGCACATCATCATCATCATCATTTAACTTTATTTCGGTAAGTAAAAAACATACCATACAAGTACAATACACATCAAAGAGAAAAAAAAAAAAGGCTTTTTTAAGTACAAGAGAACACTAAAGATAAAAGCAGAGTAGAGAATTTATGAAAAAAATAAGAAAAGTTTAGAGATCAAACAAAATGAGCAACCAGATGAACACCTCTTAATATAAAAAAGTCCACTCAGCAAAGAGCCGATTCCATAAATCAGTAAATAATTGATAATATAATGAACCAGTATCTATATCCTACAGAGTAGAGACTCAAATCATGCATCCAATTCAATAAGTTTACATAAATAAATCAAAGAATTGGCTCCCCAATCTTACTCCTTAAAATTACTAATCTCAACCGCCAGAATAATTCAAGAGATTTTACCACTGATAAAACTATCTGGACGGATGAATCACATTTTAAAATTCTCACAACATAAAAGTAAGAGACCGGTTCCATAGATCAATAAATAATCAATAATATAGTGAACCAATATCTATATCCTACGAAGTAAAAACTAAAATCATGCATCCAAATTCAATAAATATACATAAATAAAACTAAGAATTAACTACCCAGTCTTATTCCTTAAAATTGCTAGTCCCCGTCACCAGATTGACTCGAGAAATTTTGCCACTGATAAAACTATCTGGACGGACGGATCACATTTTAAAATTCTCTCAGCATGGAAACAAGATCTAACCCCTATTTGTTTGCAAAACGGGATGAGCCAAAGAGCTCTTTGTTTATAATACGCATGACAATGGAAAAAAACATGTGAAACAGACTCTTCACTTTTACAACCCATCGGGCAGAATTTAGATCTGTTAATGGAGCTGGACCATTTGTACGTTAAGGAGCACAAAGGGAGAGACCCAATTCTGAACCTAATAAAAAGGGCACGAGCAAATGGAGATAGCGCTGCGTCCATAAAAGGCTCAAATTCATAGTGGCATTTGACAGATAAAAAATTGTCAGACATAGACAGCGGGACAGAACTGGCAAATTGGCCAACCTGAAGATTATGTCAAAAAGCATCCTTTAACAGCTGTACAGCATTTTTAGGAATGGAAATAGGATCCTGCCAATAGGACCCTAAGCCGAGCTGGGTAAAAGATTGTTCAACAAAGACACATCATTTAATTTTGATAATAGAATCACGGCCCACCAAATTAAGAAGCCCACAACGAAAAGGAATTAGGGCATCTGTTGTCCATAACCGAATCCAAAACAGCAGAGGCCTTAGAGCAGCAATCTGCGAAATTGAGAAAAGGTTTAGGTCCAGGCAAATGGGCAAAGATGGAGTGCTAGAGGGGACCTTTAGCAGCATTTTTAGAAACTTATTTTCTACCCTTGCCAAATTCGCCAGATTGCAGTGGCCCCAAAGTTCTGCGCCATATAGGGCGCCCCCCCCCCCCCTAGCTTGAGATTTGTATATTTCGAGGGCAGGGGACATTGCAAATTTGGGGGATCTAGAGGCAAATCTAGCAATGCCACCCGCCCTCTGCTTCAGGCACAATAAAGATTTTTGGCGTTGAGCATGGCAGAGATGTGAATCTTCCACTTTGATGCCTAAATAGTCAAAGGTGCCCACCCTTTCCAAGGGAACACCTTCTAAATACACAGGCCTCTTCATTTTATGCCTGATGTCCCCAAAGACCATATATTTTGTTTTGCTGAATTGATTGATAGCCCATGGTCGATACAGAACTCCAAAAATCTGGAGAGCAGTCTAGAAAGGCCCATAGCAGTACATGAAAGTAGCAGAGTATCGTCCGCAAACAGAAGACAAGGGAGCTTCTGCCCGCCCAAGCTAGGGGCATCACTTTGGCAATCTGAAAGGTATGGCAAACAAGCATTAATAAACAAAAGAAACAGGGTGGGCGCCAAAACGCACCCTTGCCTCACACCAAAGCTGGAGTCAGATCGCCAGTAACACCCCAGCGGACTTTGGCACAGTTGTCAGAATAAAGATCCTTGATAATATTAATCATAGAACCTGGAACACCAGTAGTACTGAGGACCTCCCAGAGCTTGGCACGCGGGACAAGGTCAAACGCAGATTTCAAATCGATAAAGGCCACAAATAAGTGGCCTTTATCTGCGTCTACGATCTTCCACTTGATGGTAGTAAATCAGAAGATCTGATCGATGGTACTGACCTTGTCCCTAAATCTCGCCTGGAGATGACTTAAGACCTGATTTTTCGTTATCCAGTGTTTAAGTCTAGATAACAACTGGAACGAAAATATTTTCTGCAAGTTATCTAATAAACTAATAGGTCTATAATTCCCGGGGGAACTCTTGTCTCCTTTTTTGTGAACGGGGACAATAATTGCCATCTTCCACGAGACCGGATAGGATCGAGTTGCCATGGCAGTGTTCGATAACCTATTGATGTACCGGGTCCATACAAATAGATCTGATTTGTACAGATCCGAAGGAATACCATCTTGGCCAGGCACATAACTAGGCAAGGAGACTTTACTGCCATTCAATGACATATCTTTCTTCATGATGGTTGTAAATGTTAGACAGCATGTATGTGCATGACAGCATGAGCTGTGCAAGCATCTTGACTGAGTCATTTGAGGATCTTGTAAGCAATGTGTATAGTGCTATAAATCTTTCTACCCACATCTGGCCCTCCAAAACTGTTGCATGGAAGGCATATCATGAGCCTCTTTACCCTTCAATGTACCAAACAAACCACGTGCCACATTGCTGATGGCCACATGATGCACTGTATTGCATGGAAGTGATGGAAATGTGATTGTCATGTAGGTTCTGTATGGTCAGCCTGCAGAGACCAGCGCCTGTCACATGTATCTCCCAGTATGTGACCAAGACCAGGCTGGGGGAGAGTTATTGTGGCTATGCAATTGTGACACTGTGCCCACTCCTATACACGAGCAGAACCTGTCAGGTGGACAATATGATGGCAAAACCTGCCCTAACAGCCTCAGTTCATTTACTAGATTAGGAATGGGTACAGAGACACATCCCAGAAGTAGTCGGTATGTGCATTTTGCATCCTTGTCAATGTGTGTATTTGATTCATCACAGGTACCAGCTCTTATGTCACCTTCACATTAGTCATAATTGTCCTGTACAGGCTTAGGGCATGGATGAAAGCCCCACAGTGCAGACAGGGTGTTGATTCCTGGGAGGCCATGCGAGCCAGTGGCTTGGTCACATGCAGAAACTGTATAATACATGCCTTTGTATGATGGATGTCACCTCTGTAGATTAGAGACATATGGCCAAAGGAGTGAGGAGTGTTCTGTGGTACAGGTACATAACACAGAACCCTCCCCCCTTCGAAGTGGCATGAGTCTGCATTTGGTAGGCCATGTGTCCACACATACACAGGGAAGACACTTTCTGTACCCACCATGTCAGCCCCTTCATTGTCACTCAAGTGTAAGAGTGAGGTCTGTACTATGGATGTTGCTTTAGGGACTCCATGAAGTGAGTCAATATCACAGAGTGTGAATGTGTTGGTCCATACAGGCCTAAGTAGTTTGCCCTTTAGAAGTCACATATGTGTGTAGTGTTGCGTTGTCATCACATCACATTATATGTTGCTGGAGCATGGACTATCTGATGTGAGTAGGCCTGCTTAGTCATTCTAGGCCATGAGCAGGGTAGTGGGTCAGTTTTCAGAAGGGCACAGATGCCTGAAGTCATGTGCCCATACTTATTGGCTTGTGTGTTTTACACTTGTGGTGTGTTGACAAATTGAACATTTTCAGCTTGGTGTTTCTGACCTGTGTGTGACATAACCATCTGCGCCAACATTTCTAATTGTAATCACTTGATTTGTCTCTTGCATCCATACAGGTAAAAACCCATCATCAGAAGGAGATATGGAGAACCATCGCCCAGAAGGTGAGGACCCTGGGAGTCCACAGCAGGCGGAGCACCCACTGTTGCAAGAGGTAGGAGGACCTGAGATGCTAGGCCCAGAAGATCGCAGAGGTCCAGCTGGGGCTGTCCTGCCAGCGTGGGTGGGGCGCACTTTGGGCTGTGGCCCCCCTAATTGCCCACATTCTGGCAGGGACATACCCAGACCTTGATGGGCGTTTGAGGGGAGCACAGCAGTCACAAGGGGGTGAGTACAGGGCATTTTCCTGCCTGTCGCATTGCCAAGTTAATGTGTTAGGTTATGATATCTCCCCTTGATGATTAGGGATGTGCCATGTGTCACACAGTAGATGAGTAACTGTTTGTCTATATGTGTCATGTGGTGCATACTGATGTGCCTTGCCTATTAGCCCAGGGACCTAGGACACAACTGTGTAAATCCACAAACAATTTGCTCTGGGACAACACTTGGCTGTGTACATTGATCAATCAGGAAACGTTTGTTGCTCTTGTGGGTGTAAATTCTATGCTACCGACCACTACTCCTCAGTGTTACAGGCCAAAGGAAAGGAAGTGATGGATCACTGTCCTCAGACATGTGCATGGTCAAATGTGTAAATTGGCATCTGCCCCTCAGAGGCTACTTGTCTTCAGCGAGTGACGAGTGCTTCGGTCAGCTACAAATCAATACTTTCCCCTGGTAAGTGTGAAATGTCCTTTGACATGATTTGTGTGCCCAGAGGGTGAGAGGAGTGCCACGGAGGAAAAAGGATCAATGTCCTCATCATCGGATTCTATCTCCAGTGGCCACTCCCTAGTGGTGGTAGACCCATTGGGACCTACTCCTATCTCATCTTTGTCTGCTGCCTCCAATTCTATTGCTACCCTCCCTGTTGCTCAACACTCAGGTGGCTGTGCCTGCTTACCAAGAGGGTGAGTGTCTTCTTTGCTACAGGCACCTCCGTCCCATCCCCGTAACACCTCCTGCTCTGAGTGAGGAGGCTGTTGACCTCCTGGGGAGAATCTCTGTGGGTCAGACTGCCATTGTGAATGCTATCCAGGGATTGGCCAGCCATTTTCAGCAGACCAATGCTTTCCTGGAAGGCATTCATAGTGCCATGTCTGACCTACAGAGATCGTTTCAGGCTCTGGCCTCCTCAATGATGGCAGCCAGTCCCCCTCTTCATTGCTCCCCCGTCCACCTACATCTTCCCAATCAAAATCCCATATTACCCTACCTGTCTCAAACACACAGACGCATTTGCATGTACCCACCTCTAAACACACAGGCAGTGCACATTGACAAACACTACAGGACACACAGGAACACAAACACTCAACATACACCCACAAATGCCACATCAGCTACCACTTCACCAGACACCCGACCACCCCCACCGACCTACACATCACATCCAGCATACGCACATACATCACCACAACAGCCAGTGACATATCTTCCACACCCACCATACCCACACACACTATCACAACACACACAGACACATCCACCACATCCAGCATACCCGCAGATGCCACCCGATAGACACACATACATCCACCACATCCAGCATACCCACAGACACTACCCCAACAGACACACAAACATCTGCAATATCCAACATACGCACTAACTACACTCCAAAAGACACACATACATTCACCACTCCATCACCCAACATCTCCACGTCCCAGCCACAATGACACACAAATGCCCACACTCACACACACACAACAGACACCACCCAAAAAGAAGCATACCACACACACACACAAGACATCTACACCCACACACCGGACAATCACTCCCTCCACCTCTAAATCCCCAACCCCTTCTGATGACCGTCCCTGTGTTCAGAAGGAAAGCTTCCTTTCTGATGTTGCCCTTTTCCCTGTTACCTCCAAAAGCCCTCGCAAACCCAAGAAGCTGTCACCCACATACCACCCCATCCCTTCTAAATCCACGTCTTTCCCTGTCACACCTACCCCCCTGCAAGCACCCATGCCCCCAAAGAAGAAGCCCACCCCTCGAAAGAAACATTCCACCCCTCCTAAACATACCCATCCCAAATCCGTCCCCACCCAAGGATGATCCCTGAGGTGCGTGCCTACCCACTTTATGCACCTTCCTAGGGAGGTTCTCTGGGGGTAATTTGAGTCATGTGTGGATACTACAAATTCTAAAGATTTTCCAGTTAATAAACCCAAGTAGTTGTCTTTTTGGGTACACATTTGTCCTGCAATTGCTTTTCTACCTTTGTGCTGTTCCTGAGTAACTTGTGTTGTATGCCTACAGGTGTGTGTGTTTCACCCTGATTCACCTTGTTGTGGCCTGGGGGGCCCCCATAGATAGTGGGCTCCAGGAAGGGCCTGTTATAAAAAGCGGAGGGGGTGGGTGTTCCCACCTCTCCCTGACATCAGCCTGAGGCCCCCGTTGAGAGCAAGGAGCGCCGGGGGCCCCCTATTGTGTCTTCTTGGCACTGGAAGTGCCCTCCCCACCAAAAACAGGTACTCGTTTGTACACAAATGTTTTCTGAATGTGCCTAGTTTGGACATTAAGGGCTTATGTGCTAATCTGCTTTCTGGTATATCATAACATATATGCCTGTTAATGTTCCTTTTATGGGCATGGCATGCTGATGTGTTTTCTTGACTTGTCATGTGTGTTATAATGCTCCTTGTATAGGCATTCATGATACTTTAAAGACAAGTGCATTTCTTGTGTGATGTGATTCCTGACTACTGCTTATGTTGCAGAATAATAAGTAACCTGTGTGTTATATGTGACTACTGCAGGTTCTGCAGAGTAACTGATGTGTAACATTCTGACAACTGCTTGGGTAGCAGGACATTACTGACATGTTGTGTTTGGTCTAATAATTGTGTTGTGTACAATACAGTATATTTTCAGAAAACTTGATGTTGTATTTCCTTTGTGGTGGGAATAGTGGGTCACATGTATTGTGTGTGTTGTGCATACGCTTTACACATTGCCTCTGGGATAGGCCTGACTACTCGTGCCAAGCTACCAAGGGGGTGAGCATGGGTTATCTTGGACATGTAACTCCCTTGCCCTGACTAGAGTGGGTGGGTTCTGCCTGGCTTAGGTGCATACCCTAGCCAACCAGAAACCTCATTTCTAACATTGGTTGTCAGTGGTGAGGATAGGACTTGCACTTGAACAATACCATTGTGACTCATTATTTCACTACAAAGATTGAGTTTAGACCACAACATGTTTTGCTTCTCCTAACTTTCTCTCTTTGGTCATTGTTCCTGTTTTCAGTTCTCACACTTAGGTATTTGGGTAGTCACACTTGTGTTTACTGTGTCTTTTCAAAATGGGGCCAACATTTAATTTAGAGGACCTACCATTTTACTTCCAGTAGGAATTAGAGGGGTTCTGTAGAGAGAGAGGACCTGTGACCTGCTTGGTCACTGTAAGGAACTGCTACTTGCCTGCATCCCCCTGCTGCTGGGCCCTACCGCCCTGTGCTCCATGGAACTTTGTCCCCCAGGTGTAGGGTGCTATGGCCCCAGACCCCTACACTGCATCTAGCACGAGGAGTGCTCCATTTCCCCATATATAGCACCTGGAGAGTGCTTGGCTGTGCTTACATATAGTGCCTGAGGAGCGCTCTGCTTAATTAACTTAAATCGCCTTGAAAGCGCTTGTAGGGTCATTGTGTGCTTCGCGGAGCGAGTTGCTGTGGAGGATCACCGCCGCGACCCGGGTTCTCTGATTATCCGAGCGCATCGAAGACGCACTACATCATGTGCCCCCGGGGCACAAGGGGAGAAGACCAGAAGGTGGTGGGTCCTGAGAAGTGCCCCCGGGGTGAAACATGCCAAAGAAGGCACCCCTGGGGCAAGGGCATGCACCACTTGTGTGCAGATCACCGCTGCAGCCCGGTGGGCCTGTTTTCTGCCTTCGGAAGCCAGGCGGGCAAGGAAGCCTCATCAGAGGGTCCCTGTCCCACCGGGCCTCATTTGTTGTTGTGGATGGGCAGGGGGGAAAGGAGGCCTCATCGAAGGCTCCCCCTGCCCCAACAGAGGCCCCAATTATCTCCTGAGACTGCAGCACCACAAGGTCTCCCCGATCGGGCCCCTGCGAGACTCAGGTGAGGCCCAGCCCCATCTGTGGCCCAATTCTTTTTGCTAGGTTGATCTCTCCTATCGGGAGAGCCTGTTGTGGTCCAGGGGGTCCCCAGAGATCGCAGGCCCCAGGAGGGGCCTGTTATAAAAACCGGAGGGTGTGTGTGTCTCACCCCTCCCCTTGACATCAGCCTGAGGCCCCCATTGAGCACAAGGAGCACAGGGGCCCCCTATTGTGTGTTCTTGGCACTGGAAGTGCCCTTCCCACCAAAAACAGGTACTCGTTGGTACACATATGTTTTCTGAATGTGCCTAATATGGACATTAGGGACTGATGTGCTAACCTGCTTTCTGGTATAATGTAACAGATATGTTTGCTAATGTTCCTTTTATGGACATATCATGCTGCTATGTTTTCTTGACTTGTCATGTGTGTTATAATGCTCCTGGTATAGGCATTCATGATACGTTAATGACAATTCCATTTCTTGTGTAATGTGATCCCTGACTACTGCTTATGTTGCAGAATAATAAGTAAGCTGTGTGTTATATGTGACTACTGCCGGTTCTGCAGAGTAACTGATGTGTAACATTCTGACAATTGCTTGGGTAGCAGGATATTACTGACATGTTGCGTTTGGTCTAATAATTGTGTTGTGTACAATACAGTATATTTTCATATAATTTGGTGTTTTGTTTCCTTTGTGGTGGGGATGGTACGTCAATTGTGTTGTGTGTGTTGTGCAAACGCTTTACACATTGCCTCTTGGATAGGCCTGATTGCTCTTGCCAAGCTACCAAGGGGGTGAGCTGGCGTTATCTTGGACGTGCAAGTCCCATGCCCTGACTCGAGTAGTGGGTTCTGTCTGGCTTAGGTGCATACTCTAGCCAACCAGAAACCATATTTCTAACAGAGGGTGTTCAAATGTGCTAGCTTCCTTTGCATTTTCCTGCACATGTGTCTATTTTGCTGTGTGTACCTTGAAGCTACTTAATCTAGATGTATGGCCCATGGTGTTGCAGTTAATTGTGCTTTCCTAACTTGCACTTCTGCATTCTGCATCTAGGCATGTCACTTGGCTTTACTATTGTTGTCCCAGCAATACCTGAAGGGCAAGTTCCTGTGCAAATGTTGTTTTACAGGCATGTGCAAAGTGTAATGTGTCCCAGTGAAGCATCCTTCCCTGAGTGCTCTTGATCCCCCATCCCTATTGTACAGGTATTGTTTGCATAGTGAGCTTTGTACATGTGTTTCTCAAACTATTGTGCATCCCATTGTCCTTCCATTGTGTTGCAATGCGGATGTTGTGTGGGTCCATTACAGCACTGTTTCACGGCGGGGTGTTTGTGTCCTATGACATATCCGTACATATGTGTATTCAACCTGATGACAGTCCATGGCATGTGTGCAATGTGAAAGTTTCTGTTGTATTGGTAGATGTGATGTTGCTGTTGTGTGACACAATATTGTGGGCACTTCACTGTCCCTGTGCCTGAGATGAGCAGGCATGCGTTTTTGTGTAGTGTTGCAGTGCAGTGTCAGTAACCTCCCCAAAGGGGGCGTTTAATGGCTGTGAAAGTGTCATTTCATATGATTGACTCTACTGTGTACACAATGACATGTATACTTGATGCCTATAGCACGAGCCGCATATCACATGGATTTTGGTGCGACGATCTGTTGTTGATCTGAATAACACAGGTGGTTGTGTGTACTTACTGTCAGTTGCGTCCATGGCGGCTTGGATTTTGTGCATCTTGGATGAGCAGCAGCTGGAGCAGGACATGTGTGATGGACTCCATAGCGGCAAAGGACTTGTAACGCTGCCTGTAGGTGAGCTGCTCCCTTTTTTCTCTTCGTCAATGAGTCCGGCAGAAACACTGGTTTCATCAGCCAGTTTGTCCTACCACATCTCCATTTAAGTCTGTGATGTCTGGCGGTGCCGGCTGGACCATGGCGGTCTTTACTCCGTATGCCTGCCAGCATCATAATATTGTAGTCCGACCCACAAGCAGATGCCGGTCGGGCCACTGCCATGGCAGTGCATGGACCAGCAAACTCGTAATCAGGCCCTTTGTCCCTTTCTAGCTTGGTATGGATTGCACTGTGCTAATCTTATGCTTAAAAACTTTGCTAGAAAAACAGACATTTGAGGTGGATAAATCTACAGTGTAGCTGGTGTTTCAGGGTGCTCCTTACTGGAACTGCTGTCCACCCAAACTTGGGAACTACCCAGCATTCTCTCTTTCTTTTTGCATAATTTATGTGTCACTCTAACCCTGAAAGAGTTTTGTTTTTTCCCTAGTGTCTGGGCAAAGATAAACCTCTCTGATGAGCTATATTGATAGCGAAACGTGTCAGGGGTTGATTTTGCTCATTTTAGGCTGTGCCAATCTTACCAATCCTATGCTTAAAGATGTTCTTTTTCAAATGGCAAAAGACATATATATATATATATATATATGTGTGTATATAGATTACAGGGACGTTATAAAAAGGTTCTGAATTTCCTCACACAAAACCATAGAAATTCATCACTTATTGGTCCAGAAAGAGTCCTTTTTGTTATGTAGTGTAAATCTGTTCAGTAGTTTTTGAAAAATTAAAGGAAATCTAGCCATAGCAGGTTGGCCGTAAGTCAACCGCCCCCACTGATGGCCTAATATTTATATATATATATTTTCACTTAAACAAACAAAGGTTGCTGGAACGTTATAGCTAGGCTCTGAAATTACTTGCACAAAACCATAGAAATTCAGCAGTCATAGTTAGAGGTGTTTCAAATAACTATAACGCATGTCCTATGGTGACTATAATCAATAATGAGCAGTGGATGGCAAGTTCATGAGTTCTAGTTACTTGAAATAACTCTATAACTGCTGAATTTCTATGGTTTTTGTGTAAATTAAGAACCTAGCTATAAACTCCCTGTAACCTTTGTTTTTTTAAGCGATTTTCTGTGTTTTTTTATTTTTATTTTCTAACTATAACATTCCTGTAACCTTTGGTTTTTCAGTTAATTTGTATGATTTTTTTAATGTAAAGTAATTTTAACTACTATACATTAATCCAACCACCACAGCACATGGGGGTTGGCCGCAGGGACTGGCCTGAGGCCAGTCCCAGAGGCCATCCCCCTATAACCACCAACCCTACCACTATGCATTGTCTTCCTCTGAAGCCGAGTCCCAAGATGGATGCGGCCAGGCCCAGGCGGCAACCCCCTATAGCCACCCAACCCAGCACTACACATGGCCTTTGGCTGAAGCCGAGTCCCAAGATGGCTGCCAACCCTTCCTGGGTTAAGTGTTGGCAGTCAACCATATTAGGAGGGTTTGCGAGACCTCCACATTCCTATATACACATTTGAATTTTCTTTAATATTTCAAAAACTACAGAATGGATTTACACCAAATAACAAAAATGACATTTTCTGGACCAAGAGCTGCCTTTCTGCTAAATTTAGTATAATTTCGTCCAGCGGATCGGTATGTAGACCTGTTCGAAAACACTATAAGAATTAACATGGGAAAACATGTTTTGGGACCCCCCTATTTCTTGGGCCCTGCTAGATGGATCACCCCGAAACTTTCCAGACAGCAACTGACATGAGCATCACAGTTTGTTTTAAAAGTTTCTGAAGTTTGATCAATGGGCGCCTAAGATATAGGCAAGTAAAGAAATGCTTTTTGTGCAGAAACTAGGTCCTAACTTTAACTACCTAGTGGTGACCCATATATCAAACAAGCCACTCCAGCTAGCACATCTTAATCACCATTTATTAGAGCAGTTGAACAGAAAGATAATGGCCCTCATTACAACCCTGGCGGTCGGTGGTAAACCCCAAACAGGCCAAAGTAGAAAAAAATGGGATTACGACCATGGCGGAAACCGCCAACGTAGAAAGGCACTTTAAAAATCCGACCGCCACAGTGGTACAAACAAACAGCGCGGCGGACACGGCCAACAGACAGGCGGAAGACAATGTACCGCCCACCCTATTACAACAGGCCTATCCGCCACCTTTTCCAGGGCGGAACCAACACGAACAAAAACACGGCGGAAACAGTACACAGAAGGGAAAACACTCACCTCTCCACACCCCACGAGGAACCCGGAAGCCATGGAGCCCGAATTGCAGATACTGCAGATCATGATCTTCTTTCTCTTCTATCAGGAGCTCCAACGACAGTGGCGACGACCACGGTAAGTACTGCACCTACAACACAGGGGGGGGGGAGAGAGTGACACACACACGCAACACCCCCACCCCCACCCTCACCCACAACAACATACACACAAATACATGCAGCAACATTACATATACACCCCCCCCTCCCCGGAAGAACGCAAGCACAAAAGGAATTGATTTGAACGAATGTAATCATGTGAAATCTCATTATCAAAGTTCAAAATCCAGTAAACGCAATTATGTACACCAACTACACAATTCCGGATAGTGCACTTCAATCATTGTCCGTGGACCACTGGGCCCAAAATGCATGGGCCAAGCCCACACTAGATACCTGACTCCAAACGGAGAGAACACTGCTGGGGCATCAGACTGAAAATATACAGCCACCTCACGGGGAGGGGTGCACCTCAGCCAGATGAACGCACGACACCACTGCTGCACGAGGGGGCTCCATGCCCATTGCTGTATCCTGGGGAGTGCAAAGCCACAGTCTCTCAAGTCTTTCCAGTGGGTGGTTTCCCACTGCTTTATCCTGGGGAGTGCAAAGCCACAGTCTCTAAAGTCTTTCCAGTGGTTGGTTTGCCCACTGCTTTATCCTGTGGAGTGCAAAGCCACAGTCTCTCAAGTCTTTCCAGTGGGTGGTTTGCCCACTGCTTTATCCTGGAGAGTGCAAAGCCACAGTCTCTCAAGTCTTTCCAGTGGGTGTTTTACCCACTGCTTTATCCTGGGGAGTGCAAAGCCACAGTCTCTCAAGTAGATAACAGTCTCCACTGGTTCTGGAGGGGGCTTTGTGCCCAGAGTGCTTCATCCTGCCAAGGACTGAGGAAGTGGATGTCATTCTCCAATGGTTCTGGAGGGGGCTTTGTGCCCAGAGTGCTTCATCCTGCCAAGGACTGAGGAAGTGGATGTCATTCTCCACTGGTTCTGGAGTGGGCTTTGTGTCCTGAGTGCTTCATCCTGCCAAGGACTGAGGTAGTGGATGTCATTCTCCACTGGTTCTGGAGGGGGCTTTGTGCCCAGAGTGCTTCATCCTGCCAAGGACTGAGGAAGTGGATGTCATTCTCCACTGGCTCTGGAGGGGGCTTTGTGCCCAGAATGCTCCACTTGCAGTGTGGCCAGTACAATACACTCGCCTGGATGTGTGTGCCACAAGATTGCCGAGGTACAGGTAGCATGATACACCATGGAGGCAGAGACATACCCCACACTGCTGCGGCTTCGCATTCCATATGCAGGTGACAACTGTGATGACAGTGATGCTTCATGGAAGCTGCCCAGGGTCCTGGAACTCACCACCTGCGAAGGATGACTGACTACTGGGGATGGTAGGCATGTCTGCGGTGGTGCCACTGTCTGAGGATGTTGCGGGGCCGCTGGCGGTGCTCGCAGCGGTGTCAGTCGTGGCGGTGCTTGCGGTGGTGTCAGTCGTGGCGGTGCTGGCTGCGGGGTCTGTGGCGACAGTGCTGGCTGTGGGGTCTGTGGCAGCGGTGCTGGCGGCGGGGTCTGTGACGGCGGTGCTGGCAACGGGGTCTGTGGCAGCAGTGCTGGCTGCGTGGTCTGTGGCGATGGTGCTGGCAGCGGAGCATGTGTCAGCAGCTGCTGAGTGAGAAAGCAGGATGTCTCCTGCAGCCTCGGACGGCTGCCCACGGGGGAAGAGACTGGGGACTGTTGCAGCGGCTGTAGACTGGCTGGAGGCGGTGCAGGTGGCGGTGCAGGTGGCAGTGTTCACCGCCGTACAGGTTGGGGTGGACGTGGACAGAAGGTGTGACACTGGTCCCTCAGTAGGTGCCACCATGCCCTCTCCTGACCTGCCCTACAGTTTTTTGCCCTTCCCACCTTTGATGGTGGCACAGTTGTCTTGCCACTATCCCCTTTCATTTCCGCTGACCCCTTGGTGACAGGTGTTTTCGGCTTCTCCCTCAGGCATGTGGGCACCTTTTTAACCTTGGCAGGTGGTGGAATGTCCTTGCCCTCGCTCCGTGGCACACTGGCAGCCCTGATGGTTGGCGCACTCCATGACCCCGCAGTTGCTGGCACCACTGTGCGTTGGGATGTGGTGGCTGAGGTGCTGGGCTGGGACCTGGAAAGCCTTGCCCTAGGGGAAGGATGGGGGGGAGGTGAAGGGAAGACGTCAAGGTTTGACAGGAAAAGTTTTTTAGACACACTGGAACGGGTAGATGAGGGGGTTTGAGAGTGGAGGAAGAGGTAGTGCTTGTAGGAGGTGTACGTCTGCTGAATTTGGGTGAGCGTGCATGGGCTGGAGGCTGTTGTGAGGTGGATGGCTGTTGGGTGGGTGTGTGCCTGCGTTTGTGTTCTTTGGGAGGAGGGCTCACTGACACACTGGGAGAGGACACTGGGGATGTGTGAATGGTAGTGGGGGTGGTGAGTGCACGTGAGCGGTGTGTGGTGATGGGCATGCTGGTGATGGAGGTAGTGGCTGAGGATGTAGTGCATGCAGGTGTGAGTGGAGACGAGACTGGGAGGGTGGAGGGAGACGTGGAGGAGGGGAACACAGGTGAAGGGAGTGGATGTTGGTATGTGTGCATGGGTATGATGCTTGTGTGAGTGCCTGTGGGATGTGTGGTGCTTATGTTTTCCTGAGCCACTCTTGTGTGTTGATGTGTGTGCATGCTGGTCTGATGGTGTGCTTGGGATAGGCTGAGATACAGGGGATTGGGTCTGGGTGGAGGAGGTTGGAGGGGGAGACTGGACACAGGGACAATGGCTGCCATCAGTGCTGAGGGCAGAGACTGAAATGCTCTCTGTTGGGCTGCCTGGCCAGAATGAATGCCCTCCAGGTATGTATTTGTTTGTTGCAAATGCCTCTCAACACCCTGGATGGCATTCAGAATGGTAGACTGCCCAACAGTGAGGCATCTCAGGAGGTCAATAGCCTCCTCACTGAGGGCAGCAAGGCTGACTGGGGCAGGGCCTGAGGTGCCTGGGGCGAAGGAGATGCCCACCCTCCTCAGTGAGCGGGACACACGCTGACGGGCTGCTGGGAGGGCGGTGCTCGTAGGGGGGGTGGCAGCTGTACCTGCTGATGCGGTGGGCACAGAGGGGCCCGCCACCGCAAGGGAGCTCCCATCAGAGGAGGAGTCGCTGTCGTTGGTCTCTGCTCCTGTCCCCACTTGTCCCTGCCGTGGAGCTCCCCGTGCCCTCCATCCCACTGGTGGCTTCAGAATCCGTTGCTTCACCCACTAGTGCAAGTGGGATGCAGCTCCCTCCTGCTCCGGTGCAAATGCTCCTTCACCTGATGATGCTATTGCACACAAGAACAGGGAGACCACAAAAAGGGGGGGGACAGGAGAAAGACATGTTCAGTGCATGCAACACAAATACCGTTGGAGGACACAAGAGACACAGCAGCCCTCTGCACTACGCCATGCACTTATAGTTCCTAGATTAATCACATGCCCATGGAGTATAAGGCCTAAGCCCGATTGCTGCACACATAGAAGTCACAGGAGCATGACTAGGTGAAGATGGCTCTAACCACGAGTGGGGTTGGGGTGCCACGTAGCCTGCCTCACAAGGGACCTTGCCCACCAAGATCGCCCTGGCCTAGGGGAACCCACTGCCCACCTTCCCCACCCAGACACCTCGTAATGCGCACAGAGTCAGCTGAATGAAAGTGTACTCACCCCCTTGTGGCTGCTGTGATGCCCTCTAGCGCCCATCCAACTCCGGATACGCCACCGCCAGGATCCGGAACATCAGGGGGGTCATGGTGCTATGGGCACCCCTCCCACATTGGAAGGCCATCCCCACCTGGGCCTCCGCTGTCTTCTTGCTCCAGTGGCGCAGGTCCTCCCATCTTTTACGGCAGTGGATGCTCTGTCTGTGGAGGACCCCCGGGGTCGGGATGTCCTTGGCGATGGCACGCCAAATAGCATTCTTCTGGTGGGTACTGACCTAGAGGAATAGTACAGGGGAAAGGAAATTCTTTACCCATCCAGAGTGTCATACTCATTGGCCCACGTTCCCACCCTTGCCCTGACGCACATACACTCACCGTCCACACAATCCACACCACTCCAAACAGGCAATGCCCATGCAGCATGCTCACAGTGTACTCACCTGTTTGTCTGGAGGACCGTAGAGTGTTGTGTACTGGGGGAGGACCCCATCCACTAGTTTCTCCAACTCCTCCGAAGTGAAGGCAGGGGATCTTTCCCCAGACACTGTAGCCATCCTCGCTTCCAGACACAGGTCACAGCAGCACTTGCAGTGTAGGTCCAATCCTGTTGAAAGTCAGGTGTCAAGTGAGTGAACAGACAGAAAATGGCGGTCACGTCCACGGCGGTGCGTACCGTCACCGCCGGCGTACATCGTCATTGGCTCCTGGGACCCATAGGGCCCAATGTGAACCAAAGCAGAATTGCGCTGCGGTCTTTGACCACCCACTGCGACGGTGTAGAACGCCAACGCAGTTACCTCATATCCCCTTGTCCCACCTTACAGGTCAGGCAGTCGCCATTTCAGGGGGCCACATGGTATTAATAATAACTGTGTCACACCAATGTAGGCCTGGAATACACACAGTTACAGGCACATTGCAGATTAATAAATGTGTGCAAAGGACATTTTGTGATACCTCAGTGTTGGATGACTTTCTGCTTGCTGTTCTCCTTCATAGGGCACGTCTGCTGGGGCAGGTGATGAGATGGCGGCATCCTCCAGTGTACAGACCGCTGGTGGACCTGTCGACAATGGAACAGAGACACATTATAGTCACATACAGGCTTGATCGTGCAACAATCCAGGAACTGGGTGCCTAGTTGGAGCCAGACCTGATGTCAGCTATCCGCTATCCCACAGGGATACCCCCTCTAGTGCAGGTCCTGTCAGTACTCCATTTCCTGACAAGTTTTTCCTTTCAAACAACAGTGGCCATTGCATCAGGGATGCCCCAGCCAATGTTCTCTATCCTGTTGTCCAGAGTGTTGTCTGCCCTGCTGAAACACATGCGCAGCTACATCATGTTCCCTCAGGTGGAGGATTTGCCCACAGTGAAAGCTGACTAATATGCCAAGGGACATATCCCCAACATCATTGGTGCCATTGATGGGAGACATGTGGCATTGGTACCCCCCGCAAGAGTGAACAAGTGTACAGAAACCGAAAGAGCTACCATTCGATGAATGTGCAGATGGTGTGTTTGGTAGACCAGTACATCTCCCATGTCAATGCAAAGTTTACTGGCTCAGTGCATGACGCTTACATTTTGAGGAATAGCAGCATCCCTTCTGTGATGGGGCAACTCCAGAGGCACCGTGTGTGGCTAATAGGTGAGGCCAATGACCCTATACAGTGTGAATAGGTGTATGGGTATGGGGTTGTCCCTAGAGGTTAGTGTGTGTCTAACAGTTGTCCCTCGATATTTGCAGGTGACTCTGGTTACCACAGCCTGTCATGGCTACTGACCCCAGTGAGGAATCCCAGCACAAGGGCAGAGGAACGCTACAATGAGACACATGGGTGAACTAGGAGGGTGATTGAACGAACCTTCGGCCTCCTGAAGGACAGATTCTGGTGCCTCCATATGACAGGTGGTTCTCTCTACTACTCACCAAAGAAGGTGTGCCAGATCGTCGTGGCCTGCTGTATGCTGCACAACCTGGCTTTGAGACGCCAGGTGCCTTTTGTGCAGGAGGATAGTCCAGCTGGTGGTCTTGTGGCAGCTGTGGGCCTGTGGACAGAGAAGAGAGGGGGCAGAAGAAGAGGATATCGACAACAGAAACAACATAATCATGCAATACTTCCAGTGAGACACAGGTAAGAAGATGTCACTGCCTCCCATATCTCATACTATTATTGGAGCTAGCATAAGTCTGTCATTTTCACTCAGTATATGGACCCTGACTTGTCACTTTGCCTTTCCATTTCACAGATGTGGGTCCCACTTTGTTCCCTCTGCTATATTCCCTCCAGGCCTACAGCTGTGTTACATCGGTATGTGCACAAGTAAATTGACATTGCTATATTCAATGGTTATTGCAATTACACATTTGTGAAAGCACAGACTTACTCCAGATTGTTTTATGATTGAAGTGTGTTTATTTCTGTGCAAATAAATGGAGGGGGTTGTAAAAGGGTCTGGGGAGATTGTGGAGAAATGTCCATGGCAGAGTCCAGTCTATTTGTTTCACAGGTGCATTGCCCAAAGGTGCATAGGAAGTGGAGCAATGGCAGTTGAAGGATGGACAGGGTGACAAAGTGGGACAGAAGGGTGACATTCAGGGGGGGTCTCATTTCCTGGCGGGGGTCTTGGCAATGTTCTGTGTCTTGTTCCTGGATCTCAGGGACCGTTTGCGGGGTCGTTCTCCATCTGCAGGGGGTGGGGTGCTGGTGTCGTGTTCCTGTGGCGGTGCCTCCTGTCCACTAGCGCCGGCGGAGGTGGAGGGCTGATCATCGTCCAGGCTAGTGTCAGGGGCCCCTTGTTGTGCCACTGTGTCCCTCCTGGTGTTGACAAGGTCTTGCAGCATCCCTGCAATGGTGACCAGGGTGTTGTTAATGGACTTCAGGTCCTCCCTGATCCCCAGATAGTGTTCCTCCTGCATCCGTTGGATCTCCGTAAACTTGGCCAGTACCGTTGCCATTGTCTCCTGGGAATGATGGCAAGCTCCCATGATGTTGGAGAGTGCATTGTGGAGAGTGGGTTCCCTGGGCCTGTCCTTCCCCTGTCGCACAGCAGTCCTCCCAGCTTCCCTGTTTTCCTGAGCCTCTGTCCCCTGAACCGTGTGCACACTGCCACTGCCCCCAGGTCCCTGATCATCCTGTGTTAGTGGGGTTGCCTGGGTTTGCTGTAGTAGTGGACACACTGCTGATTGACGTGTCCTGGGGACAGAGGTATGGGCCCGCTAGGTGGGTGCTATGGTGGTGTTTTGTGAGGGGGAGGCTCTGTGGTGGCTTGTGCCAGTGTCAGGGGAACCGACTGTCCCAAGGTCCCTGATGGGTTATCTTGATCCAGTTGTGCAGAGCTGCTCGCATCACTGTGGGTCTCTTCTGTGGGGGGAATGGATATGTCTGGTACCTCCTTTCTGGTGACATTGGGTAGGGGTCCTGCAGGGGTGTAAAGGCATGAATATTGCATCTATGTGTGCCTTCGTGTGCAATGGGTGAGTGACCCTGTACTCCATTCTTGCATTCTTGGCTTGGTCCTTGATATTTGGTTTGGGGTCTGTGTGGGTATCTGTAGTGGACATGCTTTGGTGATGGGTGTCCATTCTTTGGTGCTGCATGCAGGGCTTGGTATTGGGATGGGTGGGTTGTGATAGTGGGGCATATGTGAGGTGTTGGAGTGATGGGGTGATGGCATGCAGGTGGGGTGGAGGATATGATAATTAAGATGTGACTTACCAGAGTCCAGTCCATCTGCTACTCCTGCGAGGCCCTCAGGATGCAGTATTGCCAAGACTTGCTCCTCCCATGTTGTTAGTTGTGGGGAAGGAGGTGGGGGTCCACCGCCAGTCCTCTGTACAGCAATCTGTTGTCTGGAGACCACTGAACGCGCCAACCCCAGTAGGTCGTTCCACCTCTTCCTGATGTCATCCTGTGTTCTTGGATGCTGTCCCACTGCGTTGACCCTGTCGACAATTCTGCACCATAGCTCCATCTTCCTTGCAATGTAAGTCTGCTGCATCTGTGATCCAAATAGCTGTGGCTCTATGCAGACGATTTCCTCCACCATAACCCTGAGCTCCTCCTCAGAGAACCTGGGGTGTCTTTGAGGTGCCATGATGTGGTGTGGGTGATGTGTGAGGTGGTGTGTGTTGTTTGAGGTGAGTTGATGTTGTGTAAGTGATGGTGTTGTGTGTCTGTGGATGCTGGTGTTGTTTAAGGTAGTGTCTCTCTCTGGCGTGGTTTCAGAATTCTGGTAGTAAGGGTTTGTGGGTGATGTGGGAGTGTGCTTTAAATTAGATTGGGTGTGTGGGTGTGGTGTGTGTATGTGTATCAGGTGTGTGTATTTCGATTTGTCCAATGTGGTTGTGTTTTGTAAATTTGTGTGTATTTTGAGCACAGCGGTGTGTACCGCCAGTGGAATACCGCAGTTGAAAGCCCGCCGCGTTGATTCGTGGGTCGTGATAGTCTGGGCGTATTCCTGTTGGCGTGACTGTGTCGGTTTTGTTATCACCAGTTTATCACTGACTTTTGGTGTGGCGGACTTGTGTGGGTGTCTGTATTATGGCGGATTCAGAGCTGTGGGTCATAATACCTGTAGCGGAATTCCACGGCTGCAGCAGTATGTTGGCAGTCTTCTGCACGGTGGTAAGCAGCATTTACCGCCAGGGTTGTAATGAGGGCCAATATGTTTTGATGTGGGCCGTTTTGGTCACATGACCCATAGCCTCCAGTTTGCTAAATTCGATGACATTGCATTGATTGCAAAATCAACAGTGAACAAAGACTAAACAGATATATTCCTAATGTTCATCAAAACAAGCAAATCATCCATTCATTCATTGGGTCCCCATTTATACACATTATTATTTTTTTCTGTTTGATTGCTCCAATACATGGAAATGTCTGGGCATGTCTTAAACATTTATCCTCCTCATATATATGAGTGCCACCCGTCTCACACAGCTTGGTTTTGTATGCAATTTCAAATTATGGTGTTCAAATACCTTCCTAAAGTAAAAAAACAAAACTAAAGTAACAAGGAAAAAACGTTACAAAAATAGGAAATAGGCCTGATTGTAAACCATATTGAATCATCATATTTCAGGTTTTATTGTTCAAGTAGCTTCAGATTTTGTGGCCTCATACTCATCAAAGATAAGCCCTTGCAGAATCTGTTCCATATTAATTAATTACCCCAACAGTTTTGGTCACTTGTTCAAGCTCATCTGAAAGACCAGGAAATCAAAAACAATGTAGAGGAACCCATCATAATATACATATTAGACAACAAGAGCAAATAATCCCAAGCAAAACATAAAACGACGCCAATGTTTATACAACAATTCAATCTAATAGTTACTGATCAATTCATTAATATGGGTGTGAGAGGCCTGGTCAAGTTGCAGTATGTCTTACAGATTACAATTGTGCAAATAATTCTTCATCAGTGCTCATTACTAGGAGTGAAATACTTGACCATTACTGCACACCAGTGCTCCGATATATAATATTTAACTGGAAATATTGTAGATCCAATGTGCCACATGTTGCAAAGACAAATTACATGTACAATGTACTCAGTATTGCATGTGATTTGCTTAGATAGTCTCTATTTTTTGTGTGTACATCAAAGTGTTGTTTCCTGTATGGTAACACTGTATTTGCATGCTTTACACTGGCCACCACATTTAAAGCCCCTTCTTTGTTTTAACCAATTTGGTTATTTTGGTGTCAAATACTGTGGACTAATATTTTTTTCAGAGATGTGTACATCTGAAAAATCACAAAATGTTGTGTCCTCACCCTTTGTTTCAATATTGGGTCTGTGACATGATGTCCCACCTCTTTTGAAGTATCTGTTTTAACCTACAAGATTTCTGTGTTACCTTGGTAATGAACCGGATGGGTTCATTATCTTTTGTTGTTGCCAAAGAAGTAGGTTTGTGCAGAGCTTCCTCTCTCTCAACTTTGTCTGCTGAACATTTACTTGAACAGCCTCTCTGTTTGAGCCTTTCTGATCATACCAGTAGTAGCACCTCTCTGTACTAAACTTCCATTTTGCTCAGAGAAACTCCCTAAGTGGGATACTCCACCTATAATCTGGTGGGCGATTGCTGGATACATGTAATAGTGTTCACAGCTGTATGTTTTCTGAACAATTCTGTTACTTGGTCCCTTAACAAAGAGGCCATTCCAGATAAAAAAAATACTTTGTTGATGTAACAGTGCCATATGAAGACCTTGTCTGTCCAAGTCTTTACTCCAGAACACCTGCTACTCCCACCAGCCCACAACCAAATTGGCATAGGTAGGGCCAAGGCAGGTGCCCATAGCTGTATCTTGAATTTGTTTGAGAAAATTGTTCTCAAACATGAAAAGTTCTTTCTGATAAGCACATGCTAATCATTTGTAGCAGCATGAGTGTGTGCTATAAGTAATTGATCGTCCTGGCTCGCAAAAACTATTTACATCTTCATGTCTGATACTTGTAGAGAGACTCCCAACATTGAGACAGGCCATTATGTATGATTCATCCCAGTGTAGCTTCTGCATCTTCCTTATAAATTATTTGTGTCCCTAACATATGATGTTAAATTCTGAACAAAAGGAAATAGGAAATGGTCCACATTCACAGAAGTGTTCTCAAAAAGCCTGCTCTTTGATGACACAATAGGTTGTCCGGGGGGGATCTGTTTGTTTTTTATTAATTTTAGGCAATATGTATAATGTTGGAATGCTTGGTGTTTCAGTCTTCAAAAACTGCATTTTATCCCAGATAATAAGCTTGTTATTGTACCATTCTATCAGGAAATCTGTGTTGAAGATTCACATAGTATTTCTGGTAACATGATGATTTATTTAGTTGTTTAAATGGCTCTTTCACATAGTTCGGTATTGACATTATAACCATCATTCTCTTCTTTGTCAGAGACTTTAATGACTATGGGGGTCATTTGGACCTCGGCGGTCTTTTTCCAAGACCGCCGAGGTGTTGAAGTAAGCCTCAGCAAGGCCTACTAGTGCAAGGGGTTCACCTTTCTCTGCACAAAGTCCTTAGGCCATGTAGGAAGAAGTTGGCACAGGAACTGAAATAAAAGACAAAGTTTATTAACCTTATGAGGTGGTACTACAATTCAAACAGCACCCTTAGGCAATGCTTGAAGTAGCACACTGAACTGAGGGAGCATGGTCCTTTTATACCCACGCAGGGGCTAAAAGGAGGTGGTACAATTATAGAAGCAAGACTTGTATACATGTAAGGTCATGTGGAAAATGCACAGTCGACAGGTAGGAGGAGCTAACAGTTTTCAAGGACTAACAGCTGCAGACCTTACTGAGCATGTGCGAAAGTGGGAGATGCTAAATATAACTTGTCACTAGGCAGATTTCAAGAGTAGGTAACAGAAAGGTAGGACAGAGCACATGGTGAGCACATGGCAGCATGTGGCAGAGAAAATGGCTGCCATGAATACAAAATGGATTCCGCGAAATGTTCACAATAGTTACTAAATACAGATGTCTTCTGCTAATGCTTAATCTAATCGCTGCTAAACTACAGCAGATGACCCTTTCAGCATTAGCTGAAGACATTCGTCTTTTTAGGATAATCTAAATATTCATCTTGTATATTTATGCTCATCATTTCAGCTATTTCCTTATCTAACATATGTTGTGCTTTCATTTCTGTAATATTTCTTTCGGTAGGCATACAAGCAGTAATACAGATGGAGCAGAACATTGGACCACACTGAATACAGATACAGCATGTGAAAAATATTGCAATCATTACACACAGGATAGTCAGTAGTTTCCAGCCCCAGGTGGAAACAAGAGCCCAAAACCATCCAGAAAACGTTCAAGTACCAGTCTCTGTGTGGATTTCTGCAGCAATTTAATGCAATTTAGATATTGCATCATATACTGAAGGTGAGTGATCGGGAATGAAAACACAGCAACTACTACCGATGATGCGACATGCACCACCTCGGTCAGCTAATATCACATCTAGTACCATACGATTTTGGAGCGCTACAATCCTCGCAATTTGGAGCTCCTCAGTAATATTGTGCCACAGCTGCCTGATTGGTAACAGCTTCCACAACCCTAGTCAATCGTCTGACTTTCCTACTGTTTAACGCAGCACCCACAAAGGGGAACAATCCTAAATCAAAATCAACATATTGTTGCAGGCTAGTATCCGTTTGGTCTACCTCATTTGTACTTATTTCCCTTTTATATCTATTGTTAATGATGTCATTGAACCATTTAAAATCTCTGTGATATGAAGCAGGGGCCAAAAACACAGGGGGTAATAGAAAAGATACATAACACACACCTGACCACCCAACAGGTAGTTGGCAATATCCATAGTTACCACAAACAAAATATGTATTATGTGAATCTGTGAAACTACTATTATTTACACCCTCAATAGTTAAAATCAAGGTACAATCGCTTATCCCCACTGGAATTCGCCCAATGCTACGTATACATAAATCTGCTTTAGTTTTTGTAACAGAAATCACAAATTGTTCTTTCTAGTCAGAGTCTCTTATATTTGTGAAGACATATGGTATTGAAACATTGTCCAGTTGATACTCTTCCCATTCCCATTTAGTTCCTTTGGCTTGGGGATACCCATCTTTGTCTTGGTAGCATACTTTATTAAGGCGAAAAAGAAGTCCGCCCTCTGTACGTTTTCCAGATGCAAACAAAAGCGTATACCAAGCTTGACAAGAACCATTGTGTGAAAAAGGAAGAGGAATGAAAGGTGTTCCTCCTTTCTTTTGATGCGCAGGTATCATTCCACATACCCAACAGTTAGTAGTATTTGTAGCATTATGAGTATGATGCAACATCTGAATGAAAGTATTATTGAAGTACGATTGACGGTGCTTCTGCTCCTGATAGGGAAGCGTAAAGTAATAGTGATCCTCTGACACTGGAGTAGTGGCAACAAAAATCTCACGAGCAGGAGCCTTCTTTTCAATAAACCAGGTGATTGTTGCTGTAACCCCAAAACAACAACAAAGCCCATAGTACTAATGATCAGTTTGTTATTCATTTTAGCAACAGTGATAATCGACCCTGTCAGAAATGGATTAAAAACAATCGTTGGAGCTCTTATCCCTGGGCAGCCGCTGATTTCTTCACCACGGGCCAAGACGGGTGTCACTACTCTAATGCATGGCTGATCCCCCCCCCCTTGCCACATTGGCTCTCAGTTTCACTAACCCAGGGCGGTAGCTCAACCAGTTTGTTTAAAAAAAAAATCAGATTCTTTCCTCGGTCTCAAATTATATCGCGACACTCCAGAAGTCGTATGGTCCGGAAAGACCTCTACAGATTCGTCAGGTGATATAGCACGACCTTTCTCCGTAGCCAAAATCTCTCGATGATCGGTCAGCACAGCAGGTTCCACCAAGGTAGGTAGCACTCTCTTGCAGTGAGTACTATGGACCCAATTCTTTCGGTTCGTCACTCGAACTGCTGTCCTTGTCGCAAGGAGCACCTGTTCTGGGCCTCGCCACCTTGGTTCCAAGCTGCTTGATCTTTCAAAGGACTTAATCATCACCTGGTCACCAGGTCGGAGTTCATGGCCTTCACCTGTAGATCTGTCAGGAAGTGCTTCTCGAACCTGTTGATGAATAGAAACCAAATTGTCGGTTAACTGTGCCAAATAATCATTTATCAGGACACAAGGTACATCATATACAGATTTTGGCAGATTTGGCAGCATGTGGCAGAGAAAATGGCTGCCATGAATACAAAATGGATTCCGCGAAATGTTCACAATAGTTACTAAATACAGATGTCTTCTGCTAATGCTTATTCTAATCGCTGCTAAACTACAACAGAGGGACTGCCGTGCGGAAGACCACCAGTGGTGGCGGTTTGACGCTCGGCCTATTATGACCGTTGGCAGCTCTCCGTCCTTTTTCGGACGGTGAGCCGCCAACAGCCATACTGGCGGAAGGCGGGGAAGTGGAGGTTACTCCACCTCCACCGCCACGCCAACAGAACACCGCCCAGCGAATCACGTCCTGTGATTTGCCGTGGAGGTGTTCTGTTGGCGCTGTGGTGTCGGCAGAGCAGCCCCCATGGCTCCCGTCCCCTTCCGGAGGATCGACAAAACAGGTAAGTCAATCGTCCGTTAGGGGAGGGGGTCGAGGGGTGTTGTGTGTTGTGTGGGTGCATGGGGGTGTGCGTGTGTGTATGTAGAGGGGGGTGTGAGTGCGTGTATGATTGCGGGGGTGTTGTGTGTATGGGAATGAGTGCGTGGATGTCTGTGGGTATGTCTGTATGGATGTGTGCGTGGATGTTTGAATGTGGGTGTGCGTGTCTGACTGTGTGTGTGGATGTAGGCATGTATGTCGCCGTGTGTGCATGTAAGTGTGTAGGTGGTGCCTGCGTGCGTGTCGGGTGAGTATGGGTGATGTGATGTTGGAGGTCGGGGTGGGGAGGGGGGCCCTGCCACCTTTGGGGGGTGGCAGGGGTGGTGGGGGGGAAAGGGAGGCGGTCGGGGTGGGGGTGGGGGGTGGGAAAGACCCCTCTCAGTGCCAGGGAAGAAATTCCCTGGCACTGATAGTGCTTACCGCCATGGATTTCATGGCGGTTAAAACCGTTGGAAATCCACGGCGGTAAGCCGGGTCAAAATACCGCCGGCGGTATAATGACGGCTGCCGGAATGGAGACCCAGGTCTCCAGCCAAGCGGTGGGCTCCGCACTGGCTGGCGGAACGGAGAACCAGCGGATGAACATGGCGGTAATCATGGTCATAATTCTACAAAGTAAGACCGCCAGCCTGTTGGCGGTCTTACCGCCGGTTCTCCGCCTTCCGCCAGGGTCATAATGACCCCCTGTATTTTCATCTCTTTGCAACGATAGAACTTTCTTTCATTCACTCTTACTTAGATTGTGTTTTCTCAATTTACTTTTACACAAATGCACCATATCAATAGCAACTAAATAACAGAACACATCATTATTGTCCCTCAGCATTTGTGTTATGTATTTTGACTTTTACCTAAATTGTGTCTCCTCAGTCAAATCTGTATGCAAACTAAATTCTTTTGAGATTACCTTCAGACTTGTGGGGCAAAATGGATTAACAACATTACTGGCTATACCATCATCTGTTTGATTACTCAATTAATGAAGCAAGTACAGCATTTCAATGTCATCAACGAGTAAGTTGAACTCTGCCTTTTTTTAATTTAAATTTAAACAGCTCTAACTACATTTGAGCACAGGCATCTAAAATGTCAGCCAAAAAGAGAGTCCCAATTTTAACACCTCTCTTCAATATCAGTTAATGTCTGGGGAGAAAGATTAATTACCTGTCAGTTGGTCGATTGCTTTCATCATTAATTTCTGCAACCTTGTACATGTGTTCCCATGCCTTTCTCACTGCCTTTTTCTATGTTACCATCTTTGCTTGTTTTGTTTTTTCTGCCTCTGTTTTTTTGTTACATGTTTCTGTATGACTGTTCGTTGTTTCATTAGAGGATCCAATACTCCTCAGAAAAAGAGAATTTGTTTGCAGACACTGGTGCCAAATCTTCATTTCAATATACATCTGAGCTGACATCAGTTGAATAGTCACCTGTTCTTTTATCCATAGAATGTAGAGTATTTTTTCTTACCAATTAGACTCTGGCTTTATCAAATTTCCTTGCCAAAGTGAGGATTCTCCCTGACTCAGTCATCTTCATCACATTGAAATTTGCAGTTTCCTAGCCACCACTTCCTTCTCATAAATCTGGATCTGTTCATTCACTGTCTTGAGTGAGTTTGTCACCCACTCTTGATCTGGGCCTGCCTTCAGCTATGCCAACAATTAGTTCATTTGGATCATCAGTTCCTTATGTTCTTCCCAGGCATGCTTGATCAATATTCTCAGCATGTCTTGAGAACATAAATTTGAATTCTTTGCCCATTCATTAAGTAGTTGAAGCTTAGGGTTTGATAAAGTGTAAATTATGAAAACGACCAACACAAGCGATATATGGCCAACATCCAGGTACTTCTGTAGCAAAGTTGCCTCCCACCAGTGGCTCACCTCCTTACCCTGACATTTCTCCAACATGCTTACTTTCTGTTTTTGATTCAGATCGCCATTCTGTTCAGTGTGTTAAACATTGTATGCATTACCCTCCCCCACAGGGTCTGAAGATCAGTTCTGCTGAGGTTTCCCATTCCTTTCCTTACTCATCTGCCATTCTCCAAAACCACAGTTGTCAGTGAAAAACTGGCTGTGCATTATGGGACACAATGGCCCAATTCAGAAAGGTAAACTTAGACATTTGGTTTAAGTTTAGACCAAATGTCTAAGTTTACCATTCGGAATCAGGCCCAGTATCTCAAGCGGACCCTGGATGCTTCTGAAATTCCAACAGCATGCAATCCCAGTAACACCTCTGCCCTTCAACATGGGGCTTACCTTGTTGCATGTGCTCACATCCTTGTCGTATGCAGCTGGTGGACTTTATAGTAGTTCTATGCTTCCATGACAGTTCAACCTAAACAGAATGCCCTGCCAGATGGGTGGAGGCTCATGGGTGGATGCAGCCCTAATTATCACACCAACACAACACCCTCTTTCTAGGTGGAAACATGTGCCACTCGAGCCAGCACATCACAATCACATGTTAATATGGCAGTTGAACACAAAAATAATGTGTTTAAACCTTAACGGTCTTGGTCGCGTGATCTGTAAACTAAATTTTCCTTAATTTATTGTCATTGCGTTGATTACAAAATCAACAGTGAAGAAAGGCTAAACATACATATTCCAAATGTGCCTCCAAACAAATAGTTAATTCATTTGTTGGGGCCCAATTTACTCACATTATTAATTTTTGTTTGCCTGATTGCTTCCATATATAGATATACCCAGCAAAATCTTAAACATTTGAACTCTTTATGCGTATGAACGTCACTCATCTCCCACAGCGTGGTTTTCTATGCAGTTTCAAATTATATTGTTCAAATATTATCAAATGAAATTAAAGTAAAAAGGACAAAACATAACAAAAACAGGAAATAAGTCTGATTGTAAGGCTGAAGTTGCCATAATGATTCATCACATTTCAGAAGAGCCATGCATAAAAAAAAACCTCTGCCATGAGGCAATTGGTGGAATTTTGCCAGATCTCTGTATAACAAGCACAATGCGAAGTGTCCAAAATTCCACAGAATCCTCCTGAGGGAGTGGAATTTATCACTATATATATATTTTGGGAAAAAACAGGGCTGATTGCAGAGGCCCCTTGACTTTTTGCCCCCATTTTTCTCTTTTTGCTGGTGTTTTCCTGACTCTGATGGTGCCTTGGGTACTGCTAACCAGTCCCATGACCTGTGTTCTGTATAAAATGAGTATGCAAATTAGGCTAATTATAATTGGCCAAGTCAACCTACCTATAAGTCCCTAGTATATGGCAGAGCATGTAGTTTTAGGGACCCCAGCATAGGGGGTGCATCCAGAGGTGCACTGTTGAGGTACCCAGTGTCATTTTAAGCGAGGCCTGCCTTGCTGGCTACTTTTAAATTAAAGTTACATGCAAATTGTACTTTGGAATCAAAAGTAGTTCCAAAGCCTTAAACTACCATATTTTTACTTATAAGACACCCCTAAGGTGTGCCCTATGTGCCCCTAGGGTTGAGTGCCATGTAACTAGAACAGGGACCTTATAGAAATAGTTTTATAAGCCCTGGTGAGGTAAAACAGCCACATTTGTTTCCCCTCACTGTAGTGAATGGCCTCCATAGGCTAAAATGGGCTAAAATGGGGAGACTTTATTTTAATTTATAAAGTCCCCTTAAGTGTCATATACTTCAAGTTTGGTATCAAATTAATTGTTATAATAAATCTTACAACTTACAATTGTTGGATCTAATATAACTTGTTCAGGTAAAGAGTTTTAAACTTTACCTAAAAAGTTGCCAACTTCAACCCTGTAGAGCTTTCCTCTGATTGGCCAGCCTCTGGCAGCCTGGCTGCCTTCATGAGGTGTGAAGTAGCCTGAGCTGAACACAAAGAAATGAGCCTGGGGTGGATGGAGAAGCAGGAAGGCGGAGGGCTGCCAAACTGGTCTTCAAAGGCAGGGAAGGACATTTGGACCAACCCAGCACCTCCCTCACATCCTGCAAATCCAGACAACTAGGTGCCCCCCTGATTAGACTAGGAGAGTGAAGGAGAAGATTTTTATCCACACAAGTGGGTGGGCTCAGCCAGATGTAACCTCCAAAAATCACTTTCAGCTATGATGGATTTTTGAGGAGTGTTGGTCCCTGGGATTGATTGTTGCCACTCTTCCCAGGAAGTGGTTAGCACAGGGGGAAGGACCCTGCACCGAATTGGAGAACCAGGACCCCCTCGTTTTTCACCCAGGAGCAAGGATAAAATTGGCAGACCTGCACCCAGACCTCAGATCCCTACCAGATTCTAACAAAGAACTACGGGAGAAGAAGAACTGCCCTGCTGGACCCCTGACCTGCACCTGGACACTGCACTCAGGAAGACTGCACCAACTGCACTCTTGGGCTTCGCCACAAGAAGGACTGACTGGCTTCAACTGGTTCAAGGAGGGATTCCCTGTTTGCTACAGTTGAAAAATTGCTAACCAGAGTTCCCTGAACCCACTCCCGAAGAAACTGACCAGCTGACCACTGTCCAGTGACCATTTTGGAATTTTGCCAGGTGCATTCTGGGAGTTGAAGTTCATACACTCAATGAGCATCTCAGAGCTTCTGGAACCTTGGGGTGAGCTGTGGACCTCAAAAGAACCTTAAAAGAACATCTGGAAGAAGATCCAGAAGTTTGGAAAACTTTTGGAAAAAACCTCCATAAAGGGACCGAGCCGCCACGGCAACTCTAGCTGGCTTGCCTCAACTGTGACCCAGCCTGACTTGCTGGTTCGCCCCGGTGAAGAGAATCTCCACAAAAGTGATTAAATCTGAACGTGGAAAGTTGACTGGAACCTCCCAGGCAGTGTATTTGAAGAGGATTCCGGGGACGTTGGATCAAGATTCAGGTTTGCCCCAGTTACAGGTTTTTTACCTCGAAAAAATGACTAAGTCTGAAGGTAAAATTCTCTACTGAGGGCTACCGCTATCTGTATCTGAGGAAGAGTTCCAGGAGGTGGGATTGGACTTCCTGCTGAAGAAAATCTTCAAGAAAATGACTAAGTCCATAGGTAAACTTTTGACAGAGGCCTCCTGCGAGCTCTAGCCGAGCATGGCTCCATAGCGGTCGGCCTCAAACTTTCACATTGCCCTGGTCGAGGTGCGGTCAGATGCCCAGATTGGCACTATTCATTTCTAAGTGCTAAAAAGCATTAATTGTTTAAAAATGCATATCTCCGGTTCCCTTTATCCAATTTTAATCATTTTAGTGTAATTTCAAAGATACAATTATAATCTATTTTTATAAAATGGTGTTGTATTTTTATTTTGTTTTATGTTTTACTTATTTAGGCCCTCATTACAACATTGGCGGTAAATCCCGCTTACCGCCGTGCAGAAGACCGCCAACACACCGCTGCGGCGGTGGAATTCCGCTACAGCAATTACGACCCACAGCCCGGAATCCTCCAAAATCCAGACACCCATACAAGTCTGCCACACCAAAGGTCAGTGATAAACTGGCGATAACAAAACCGACACCGTCACGCCAACAGGAATACGCCTACACTATCACGACCCACGAATCAACGCGGCGGTCTTTCAACCGCAGTAATCCATTGGCGGTACACACCGCCGCGCTCAAAATACACACACATTTACAAAACACAACCACATTGGACAATTCAAAATACACACACCTGATACACATACACCCACCACTCCCACACATCCAATGCAATATAAAACACACACCCACATCACCCACAAACCCCTACAACCATAATTGATAAAGAAGCCCAGAGAGAGACACCACCAGAGACAAAACTAGCATCCACAGGCACACAACACCATCACTCACACAACATCCATGCACCTCATACAAAACACACAAACACATCCCCTCATACATCACAACCGACACCACCTCACACATCACCCACACCACATCATGGCACCTCAAAGACACCCCAGGTTCTCTGAGGAGGAGCTCAGGGTCATGGTGGAGGAAATTGTCGGGGTAGAGCCACAGCTATTCGGATCACAGGTGCAGCACACCTCCATAGCTAGGAAGATGGAGCTATGGCACAGAATCGTGGACAGAGTCAACGCAGTGGGACAGCATCCAAGAACACGGGATGACATCAGGAAGAGGTGAAACGACCTACGGGGGAAGGTGCGTTCCGTGATCTCAAGTCACCAGATTGCAGTACAGAGGACTGGCGGTGGACCCCCACCTTCTCCCCACAACTAACATTATGGGAGGAGCAGGTCTTGGTAATACTGCATCCTGAGGGCCTCGCAGGAGTAGCAGGAGGAATGGACTCTGGTAAGTCAAATCTTAACTATTACATCCCCCACCCTACCTGCATGCTATCACATACCTCACCCTCACCCTCACTCCCATCACTCCAACACCTCACAAATGTCCCACTATCACAACCCACCCATCCCAACACTGAGCCCTGCATGCAACACCCAAGCATGGACACCCATCACCAAAGCATGTCCACTACAGATACCCACACAGACCCCAAACCAAGTATAGCGCAAGGTCCTAGACAAGAATGCAAGCAGTGGAGCACAGGGTCACCCACCCATTGCACACAATGGCACACACAGATGCAATAATCATGCCTTTACACCCCTGCAGGACCCCTACCCAACATCACCAGACAGGAGGTTTCAGACATGTCCACTCAGCCCACAGAAGAGGCCCACAGTGATGACAGCAGCTCTGTCCAACTGGATCAAGATGACCAGCCCAGCCCATCTGGGTCCTCGGGACAGTCGGTTGCCCTGACACTGGCACAAGCCACCACAGAGCCTCCCCCCCTCAGGAAATACCAGCACAGCACCCACCCAGCGGGCCTATCCCTCTGTCCCCAGGACACGTCAAGCAGCAGTGTGTCCACCACTACAGGGAACCCAGGCAAACCCACCACCCCAAGACAATCAGGGACCTGGGGGCAGTGGGCACACGGTTCAGGGGACAGAGGCACAGGAAAACAGGTGAACTGGGAGGACTGCTGTGCGACAGGGGGAGGACAGGCCCAGGGAACCCACTATCCACAAGGCCCTCTTCAACATCATGGGAGCATACCATCATTCCCAGGAGACGATGGCAACAGTACTGGCCAAGTTTCAGGAGACCCAGCGGCTACAGAAGGAACAGTATCTGGGGATCAGGGAGGAACTCAACTCCATCAACACCACCCTGGTCACCATTGTAGGGGTGCTGAAGGACCTTGTCAACACCAGGAGGGGCACTGTGGCACAACAAGGGGCCCCTGACACTAGCCTGGATGATGAACAGCCCACCAACTCCGCCGGCGCTAGTGGACAGGAGGCACAGCCACAGGACCACGACACCAGCACCCCACCCCCTGCAGATGGAGAACCACCCTGCAAATGGTCCCTGACAGTGAACAATGCCAAGACCCCCGCCAGGAAATGAGACCCCCCCCCGAATGTCATCCTTCTGTCCCACTTTGTCACCCTGTCCATCCTTCAACTGCCCTAGCTCCACTTCCCATGCCCCTTTGGACAATGCACCTGTGAAACAAATAGACTGGACTCTGCCATGGACAATCCTCCACCATCACCCCTGCCCATTTTACAACCCCCTCCACTAATTTGCACTGAAATAAGCACCCTTGAATCGCAAAACAATCTGGAGTCAGTCTGTGCTTTCACAAGTGTGTATTAGCAATAACTATGGAAAATAGCAATGTCAATTGTATTGTCAACATACCGATGTAACACAGTTCTAGTCCATGAGGTAATATAGCAGAGGTCACACAGAGGGACCCACATCTGTGAAATGGAAAGGCAAAGTGACAAGTCAGGGTCCATACACTGGGTGAAAGTGACAGACATATGATAGGTCTAATATCTGTATGAGATGTGTGAGGCAGGGACATCTTCTTACCTGTGTCTCACTGGATATATTGCTGGATAACATTGTTTCTGTTGTCGATATCCTCTTCTTCTGCCTCCTCTTCTTCACTGTCCACAGGCTCCACAGCTGCCACAAGACATCCTTCTGGACCATCGTTCTGCAGAAAAGGCACCTGTCGCCGCAAAGCCAGGTTGTGCAGCATACAAAGGCCACGATGATCTGGCACACCTTCTTTGGTGAGTAGTAGAGAGGACCACCTGTCATATGAAGGCATCAGAACCTGACCTTCAGGAGGCCAAAGGTCCTTTTATTTACTGTCGGAGTTTGCCCATGTGCCTCATTGTAGCGTTCCTCTGCCCTTGTCCTGGGATTTCTCACTGGGGTCAGTAGCCATGACAGGTTAGGGTCACCTGCAAATGTCGAGGGACAACTGTTAGACACACACTAACCCTTAGGGACAACCCCAGACCCAGGCAACTATTCACAGAATAAAGGGTCCTTGTCCTCACCTATTAGCCACACACGGTGCCTCTGGAGTTGCACCATCACATAAGGGATGCTGCTATTCCTCAGAATGTAAGCGTCATGCACTGAGCCAGGAAACTTGGCATTCACATGGGAGATGTACTGGTCGGCCAAAAACACCATCTGCACATTCATTGAATGGTACCTCTACCGGTTTCTTTACACCTGTTCACTCCTGCGGGGGGGTACCAAGGCCACATGTGTCCCATCAATGGCGCCTATGATGTTGGGGATATGTCCAGGGCATAGAAGTCACCTTTCACTGTAGGCAAATCCTCCACCTGAGGGTAAATGATGTAGCTGCGCAAGTGTTTCAGCAGGGCAGACAACACTCTGGACAACACGTTTGAGAACATTGGCTGATGCAATGGCCACTGTAGTTTGAAAAGACTCACTTTCCAGGAAATGGAGTACTGACAGGACCTGCACTAGAGGGGGGATCCCTGTGGGATGGCGGATTACTGACATCAGGTCCGGCTCCACCTGGGCACACAGTTCATGGATTGTTGCACGATTAAGTCTGTAGGTGACTATTACGTGTCTCTCTTCCATTGTCGACAGTTCCACCAGCAGTCTGTACACCGGAGGATGCCGCCATCTCCTCACCTGCCCCAGCAGACGTGCCCTATGGACGAGAACAGCGAGTAGAGAGTCAGCGAACACTGAGGTATTGCTATATGTCATTTGAAAACGTTCGTAAATCTGCAATGTGCCTGCTACTGTGTGTATGCAAGGCCTAGATAGGTGTGACGCAGTTATCATTAATGCCATGTGGCCCCCTGAAATGGCGGCTGCCTGACCTGTAAGGTGGGACAAGGGGATATGAGGTAACTGCGCTGTCGCAGTAGGCGGTCGAAGACCGCGGCGCAATCCTGCATTGGTGAACATTGGACCCTGTGGGTCCCAGGAGCCAATGACGTTGTACGCCGGCGGTGACGGTACGCACCGCCGCGGACGTGACCGCCATTTTCTCTCTGTTCACTCACTTGATACCTGACCTTCGATAGGAGAGGACCTACACTGCAAGTGCTGCTGTGACCTCAGTCTGGAAGCGAAGATGGCTCATGTGTCTGGGGAAAGGGCCACTGCCTTTACTTCGGAAGAGTTGGAGAAGGTAGTGGATGGGGTCCTCCCCCAGTACATGACACTCTACGGTCCTCCAGACAAACAGGTGAGTACACTGTGAGCATGCTGCATGGGCAATGCCTATTTGGAGTGGTGTGCATGGAAGATAAATGGGGGGACTGAGGCCTGCATGTGCGGACGGTGAGTGTATGTGCGTCAGGGCAAGTGTGGGAACGGTGGCAAATGACTGTGACGTTCCGGATGGTTAAAGTTTTACCTATTCCCCTGTACTATTTCTGTAGGTCAGCGCCCACCAGAAGAAGGATATTTGGCGTGCCATTGTCAAGGACGTCCGGACCCTGGGGGTCCACCACAGACAGAGCACCCACTGCCAGAAAAGATGGGAGGACATTCGCCGCTGGAGCAAGAAGACGGTGGAGGCCCAACTGGGGATGGCCTCCCAACGTGGGAGGGTTGCCCATTCCACCATGACCCCCCTGATGTTCCGGATCCTGGCGGTGGCGTATCCGGAGTTGGATGGGCGCTTGAGGGCATCACAGCAGCCACAAGGGGGTGAGTACCGTCACATCCATCTGACTCTGCGCGCATTACGAGGTGTCTGGGTGGGGGAGGTGGGCAGTGGGTCACCCTAGGCCAGGGCGAGCTTTGTAGGCAAGGACCCGCACCCCAACCCCACCAGCGTTAAGAGCCATCTACACCTAGTAAGGCTCCTGTGAATTCCATGTGTGCAGCAATCGAGCATATGACTTGTACCCCATGGGCATGTGATTAATCTAGTAACTATAGGTGCATGGCGTAGTGCAGAGGGCTGCTGTGTCTGTAGTGTCCGCCAACAGTTGTGGTATTGCATGCACTGAACATGTCTTTCTTCTGTCTCCCCCCCTTTTTGTGGTCTCCCTGTTCTTGTGTGCAATAGCATCATCAGGCAGAGAAGCAGTGGCACCGGAGCAGGAGGGAGCTGCATCCCACTTGGCCCTGGAGGGCGACAGCGACTCCTCCTCTGATGGGAGCTCCCTTGCGGTGGCGGGCCCCTCTGTGCCCCCGCATCAACAGGTACAGCCGCCTCCCCCCTACCAGCACCGCCCTCCCAGCAGCCCCTCAGCTTGTGTCCCGTGGCCGCTCACCCAGGAGGGTGGGCATCTTCTTCGCCCCAGGCACCTCAGGCCCTGCCCCAGTCAGCCCTGCTGCCCTCAGTAAGGAGGCTATTGACCTCCTGAGATCCCTCACTGTTGGGCAATCTACCATTGTGAATGCCATCCAGGGTGTTGAGAGGCATTTGCAACAAACAAATGCATACCTGGAGGGCATTCATTCTGGCCAGGCAGCCCAACATAGAGCATTTCAGGCTCTGGCCTCAGCACTGATGGCAGCCATTGTCCCTGTGTGTAGCCTCCCCCCTCCAACTTCCTCCACCCAGACCCAATCCCCTGTACCTCAGCCTATCCCAAGCACACCATCAGACCAGCATGCACACATCTCAACACACAAGGGTGGCTCTGGCAAACATAAGCACCCCACATCCCACAGGCACTCACAGAAGCATCATACCCATACACACATACCAACATCCACTGCCTCCACTGTGTCCCCCTCCTCCACGTCTCCCTCCTCCCTCCCTTTCTCGTCTCCACTCTCACCTGCATGCACTACATCTTCAGCCACTACCTCCATCACCAGCACGCCCATCACCACACACCGCTCACGTGCACTCACCACCCCAACTACCACTCACACATCCCCTGTGTCCTCTACCAATGTGTCTGTGAGCCCTCCTCCCAAAGTACACAAACGCAGCCACACACCCACCCAACAGCCATCCACCTCACAACAGCCTCCAGCCCATACACCTTCACCCAAAGTCAGCAAACATACACCTCCTACAAACACTTCCTCTTCCTCCACTCCCAAACCCCCTCCATCTACCCGTCCCAGTGTGTCGAAAACATTTTTCGGAGCTAATATTGACCTCTTCCCTACAGCTCCCCCCGTCCGTGCCCTAGGGCCAGGCTTTACAGGTCCCAACCCTGCACCTCAGCCACCACAGTACCGGGCACAGTGGTGCCAGCAACTGCGGGCTTTTGGAGCGCGCCAAGCAACAGGGCTGCCAGTGTGCCACGGAGCAAGGGCAAGGACATTCCGCCACCTGCAAAAGTAAAAAAGTTGCCCACATCCCAAAGGGAGAAGGCTAAAACATCTACCACCAAGGGCTAAGGCAAACAAAGGTGGATAGTGGCAAGACAGCTGCGCCAACGTCCAAGGTAGGGAAGGGCCTGAAAATCAAGGGCAGGTCCACGTCGACGCCAACCTGCACGGTGGACAAGACCGCCACCAGCACCGCCACCTGCACCGCCACATGCACCACCACCAGCACCGCAGTCACTGAGCCCAGCACCAGCACTGCAGTCACTGAGCCCGCCATCAGCACCACCGCCACAAGCACTGCCGCCACAGAGTCCGCCGCCAGCACCGCTGCCACAGAGTCCGCCGCCAGCACCGATGCCACAGAGCCCGCCGCCAGCACCGATGCCACAGAGGCTACCGCAAGCACCACCGCCACTGACACCTCTGCCAGCACCGATGCCACAGAGCCCGCCGCCAGCACTGATGCCACAGAGGCTGCCGCAAGAACTGCCGCTACTGATACTGCCGCCAGCACCGATGCCACAGAGCCCTCCGCCAGCACTGCCGCTACTGACACCGACGCAAGCACCGCCAGTGGCCCCGCGACATCCTGAGCCACTGGCACCACCGCAGACATGGCTGCCAGCCCCAGTGGTCAGTCGTCCGAGCCTGGTGGTCAGTTCCAGGAGCCTGGGCAGCTTACATGTTGCACCACTCTGTGGAATATTACATCCACTACCCCAGTCCTTGGCAGGATGAAGCACTCTGGGCACAAAGCCACCTCCAGAACCAGTGGAGTTTCACATCCACTACCCCAGTCCTTGGCAGGGTGAAGCACTCTGGACACAAAGCCCCCTTCAGATCCAGTTGAGAAAGACATCCACTACCCCAGTCCTTGGCAGGATGAAACACTCTGGGCACAAAGCCCCCTCCAGAACCAGTGGAGAAAGGCATCTACTTGAGAGACTGTGGCTTTGCACTCCCCAGGATAGAGCAGTAGGCAAACCACCCATGGGAAAGACTTGAGAGACTGTGGCTTTGCACTCCCCAGGATAGAGCAGTGGGCAAACCACCCACTGGAAAGACTTGAGAGACTGTGGCTTTGCACTCCCCAGGATAGAGCAGTGGGCAAACCACCCACTGGAGATACTTGAGAGACTGTGGCTTTGCACTTCCCAGGATAGAGCAGTGGGCAAACCACCCACTGGAAAGACTTGAGAGACTGTGGCTTTGCACTCCCCAGGATACAGCAGTGGGCATGGAGCCCCCTCGTGGAGCAGTGGTGTCGTGCACTCATCCGGCTGAGGTGCCCCCCCTTCCCTTCCCCCTGAGGTGCCTGTTTCATTTCGATCTGATGCCCCTTCAGTGTTCTCTCCTTTTGAAGTCTGGTATCGAGTGTGGGCCTCGCCCATGCATTTTGGGCCCAGTGGTCCACGGACAATAATTTGTACACTATCCAGACTTGTGTCTATACTGTATTTCGAGTTTTGAGTACTGGTTTTATCATGATTATAATCGTTCAACTCATTTCCTTTTGTCCTTGCAGGCTTCCAGGGGGTGGGGGGTATAAATGTAATGTTTCAGCATGTATTTGTGTGTATGTTATTGTGGGTGAGGGTGGGGGTGGGGGTATTGCGTGTTGCATGTGTGTCACTCCCTTTTCCCTCCCCCCTCCCCTGTGTTGTAGGTGCAGTACTCACTGTTGTCGTTGCCACCGTCTTTGGTGCTCCTGACAGAGGAGCAGGAATACCATCGCAGGGAGTATTTGGACTTCTGGCTCCATGGCGTCCTGGTTCCTCGTGGGGTGTGGAGTGGTGAGTGTTTTCCCTTCCAAGTCCTGTTTCCGCTGTCTTTTTGTTCACGTTGGTTCCACCCCGGAAAAGGTGCCAGATTGGCCTCTCATGATAGTGTGGGCGGTTCATTGTCTTCCGCCTGTCTGTTGGCGGTGACCGCCGCGCTGTTTGTTTGTACCGCCGTGGCGGTCAGAGTGTTAAAGTGGCTGTCTATGTTGGCGGTTTCCACCATGGTCGTGATTCCATTTTTTTTCCATCGGCCTGTTGGCGGTATTACCGCCGCTTTAACACCGACCGCCAGGGTTGTAATGAGGGCCTTACTTTTTTGTGATTTCTAAATGCTTTACGCATATGTCTCCTAAGTTAAGCCTTGTCGCTCGTTGCCAAGCTACCAAGGGTTAAGCTGGGTTTAATTTATTAAGACCTAACTGGACCTAAGTGGAGGTTAGTGGCCTATTGTGTAGGTACTTCCCTGCGCTTACCAATAACCCATTTTCCAACGCCCGCTGAGCCACGCCCCGTCCACCCTCGAAGTAGGCAAAGGAATTCCTGCCTTTTACCAGAATGATGGACAGCTTTCCAAAACGACCCCAATGCGTTTACCGCCGATTCCGGTGGTGCATTGTTGATGCTCAGAAGCACAGGATATCTCCACAAAGACACACTAGTAACAATCACATTGCCAAAGGCACACAAGGTTGCTGGAGACGTTTACCCCGTGGCCCATCACGTACCCTTAGTGTACAATATAAACGGGGCGTATAAAACATGCTAGGTAACGCTTACTGACATACTCGTAGAAAATACTCCGGTTGGGAAGGCCACGATGCTAATTTTTACAGAAACTAAACCAATAACAATAAAATACACACACACTCTTTTAAACCTGTCTGACTAAGTATTTTTTTACCCATGATTCTAATTATGTATTGTATGTGCATATGTGTGTGTATTCATGTGTGTGTGTGTGTGTGTGTGTATAAATATATATATATATATATGTGTATGTATGTGTATATGTTGTTTCTGTGCCTGGCATGTTTGTGGATCATTGCATGGCTCCTGTTTTTTTTTTTTTTATTTTTTTTTTTTTTTGGGTTGTTATACTAGATATCTATGAATTTCTGCTCTCTTTTTATCACACTTATCTACTCATCACTCTTATGTCATGTCTCTATCAAACTATCCTCCATTCTCACTCGGACTCATCCCAAATCCCTTCGACCACTCATCTCCTAAATATCTCTGCCTAAGCTCTTCCCTCCACCTCCACATCTAACTCACCAAACCTCACTCTACCTCTGTGACCTCCCACACAACCCTACTAAATTTTCCTGCATTCATCTCACCCTGCTACTATGCTCTCCCTAACCCTTCCACATCCTCTTTCCCCTCCACTCCCCTTTTATTCATCTCAAGCCTTTGGATTGAGTAAATGAAGGATAAACTCCCAATTAACACTTCTGGATTTCTTTCCTCCTCCACCCCTCCATTACTCCAGTCAATCTAACTAACAAACTCTCATATCCGCAACTCAAATTAACTCATAATAATACTAAAACTGTACTCTTTATTAAATTATACTAATCCATCACTAATTCTTGTTGGGTACCGGAGTAGCGTGCTACTCATCCAAAAGCGCTTCGACGCCTCGTCAGGGGTAGTAAGCGCTATATAAATACGATTACAATTACAATTTACAATATACATATTAAACTTGATCACCATAAACTCCCATCCGTGGGACAGTAACGCTTCACAAGCCACATAGAGGTCACAGATGACGGCGGCACAGTTTGGTTTATTTCCCGGTTTTATTTTCTTATGTGCTGAACAGGCTTTCATTTCCATGTCATGGCAATGTGTTTCGGTCATAGCTTTCCATTGGCCACTAGAAAGTTATAGTTAGGACCTAATTTTAATATAAAAAGTGTTTTTTTACTTTCCTATATCTTTGAAGCTGCTTGAAGAATCTTCGCGAAACTTTCTAAAAGAATTTGTCAGTCACATTAGCTGCTATCTGGAAAGGTTCAGAGTAATCCATCCAAGAGGGGGGGCGAGAAAAAGGTAGGGTCACAAAACACATTTTCCGCTTTCATTCTTCCATAGGGATATTGAACAGCAATAGAGCCAAAACGACTGGATGGATTTACACCAAATTTAGCAGAAAGATAGGTCCTGGTCCAGAAAGCAATCTTTTTTGTTTTGTTGTAATTTCATTCAGTATTTTTTGAGAAATTAAGGGGAAAACAAATTTGTATATGTAGGGGATGCAAGGATTGACAACCCTCCCAATCTCGTGCTGAAATCTGATTGGCTGATAACACTTCAACAAGGAAGCTGTTAAAGTGTTGTCAGCCATCTTGGGGCTAGGCTGGAGCTGAGTCTCAGAAAGAAGTTAAAAAATAAAGAAAAGGGGACAGGGTATGAACACCTGACCCCTTAGCTCTGGTGGAGTGGTCCCAAAGGGACCACCCCAGGGCTAAAAAGCATTTTTTAAATTTATTTTACGGACGGAGTAATGGTGGATCCGTGGATCCACTGTAAAATTGTTTGAAAAAATGAAGCACTAGCTACCACACTTTGGTGGTCATTCCAACCTTGGCGGTAAAAGCCTCTTATCGCTGTGAGAAGACCGCCAACATACCGCTGCGGCCGCGGTAAACCGCCACGGTCATTCTGACCCACAACAGGCAAACCGCCAAAATACAGACATCCACAAAAGTCCGCCACACCAAAGGGCAGCGAGAAACTGGCGATGACCAAACCTCCACCGTCACGCCAACAGAAATACGCCCACACTATCAAGACACACGAATCCACGCGGCGGTCTTTCAACCCCGGTATTCCATTGGCGGTACACACCGCCGCGCTCAAAATACACACACACTTACAAAACACAGCCACATTGGACAATTCAAAATACACACACCTGATACACATACAAACACCACTCCCACACACCCAATTAAATATAAAACACACACCCACATCACCCTCAAACCCCCACTCCTACAGAATCGGGACCACACACAGAGAAATAGAGATCCGAGCACCCAGACGCGCATTTTACTTTCACCCAGCAATATTAACACGCACTTCACACAACACACCAATACACATCACCACACTTAGCACCACACAATCCACCCCACACATCACCCACACCACCCCATGGCACCGCAAAGATACCCCAGGTTTTCTGAGGATGAACCCAGGGTCATGGTGGAGGAAATTGTACGGGTAGAGACACAGCTCTTCGGGACACAGGTGCAGCACACCACCATTGCCAGGAAGATGGAGCTATGGAGCAGAATAGTCGATAGGGTCAACTCTGTGGGACAGCACCCAAGAAATAGGGAAGACATCAGGAAGCGGTGGAACGACTTATGGGGGAAGGTGCGTTCAATGGTATCCAGGCACAACATCGCGGTGCAGCAGACTGGCGGCGGGCCCCCACCTCCTCCACCAGAATTTACAACATGGGAGGAGCAGGTCTTGGCGATCCTGCATCCTGACGGCCTTGCAGGAGTATCTGGAGGAATGGACTCTGGTAAGTCTCCTCTTCACTACTTCATCCCCCCCACCCCACCAGCATGCCAACTCATACCCCCACCCTCACCCTCACCCCATCACACCTACTCCTTGCAAATGTCTCACCATCACAACCCACCCATCCCAACCCCAAGCCCTGCATGCGACCACAAAGCATGGACACCCATCACCAAAGCATGCCCACTGCACATACCCATACACCCCCAAACCACCGTCACAAAAGCCCCCACACGGGAATGCCAGCACTGGGGTACACGGGCACCCACCCATTGCACGCTATGGCACACACAGATGCAATAACCATACTTTCATACCCCTGCAGGACCCGAACGCCACGTCTCCGCGCAGGAGGGTCCACAAATGTCCACTCCACCCCCAGAAGAGGCCCACAGTGAGGACAGCACATCTGTCGACCTGGATGTAGATGACCAGCCCGGCCCATCAGGGACCTCGGGACAGTCGGTTCCCCTCAGACAGCCACAGGCCACAGCAGACCTTCCCCCCTCTGGGAACACCAGCACAGCACCCACCCAGTGGGCCCATCCCTCTGTCCCCAGGACACGTCAATCAGCGGTGTGTCCACCACTACAGGGCACCCAGGTTAACCCACCACCCCAACAACAACAGGGACCTGGGGGCAGTGGTAGTGGGCACACGGTCCAGGGGACAGAGGCCCAGGGAAACAGGGGAACTGGGAGGGCTTCTGTGCGACAGGGGGGGGACAGGTCCAGGGAACCCACTCTCCACAAGGCCCTCTCCTCCATCATGGGAGCCTACCATCATTCCCAGGAGACGATGGTGACGGTTCTGGGCAGGTTTCAGGAGATCCAGCTTCTGCAGGAGGAACAGTATTTGGGGTTCAGGGAGGAACTACGAAACATCAGTTCCGCCCTGGGCACCATTGTAGGGGCTCTGAATCAGGTAGTCACCACATTGCGGGACACTGTGGCACCACAAAGGGCCCCTGACACTAGAATGGACCAAGAACTGCCTACCACCTCTGCCGGCGCTAGTGGACAGGAGGCCCCGCCACAGGACCAACAGGCCACCAGCACCCCACCCCCTGCAGAAGGAGAACCACCCCGCATGCGGGCCCTGAGATCCAGGAAGAAGACAGAGTAAGATGCCAAGACCCCCTGCCAGGAAAGGATACCTCCCTGATTGTCATCCCACTGTCCCACATTGTCACCCTGTCCATCCTTAAACTGCCCATGCTCCACTTTCCACAGGCATTTGGACAATGCACCTGTGATAATAATAGTCTGGACTCTGCTATGGACAATCCTCCACCATCACCCCTCACCGATTTGCAACCACCCACCAATATAGAGCACTGAAATAAACACAGTTATTGCACAAAACATTCAGGAGTCTGGCTGTGATTTTGTACAAATGTATTAGACATTACCGTGCCAAAATGCATATTTACATTGTGATGCCAACATACCACTGTCACACAGCTGTAGTCCATGGGGAAACAAAGCAGATGTCACGCAGTGGGGCCCACATCTCTGAAATCGGAAGGGAAAGTCACAACTCAGTTACCATACACTGGGGGAAAAGGACAGACAGTAGAGACGTAGTAGTGGTTAAGTATATGTAATATGCCGGTGTGGATTCTTACCTGTGTGTCATTGAAAATACTGCTGTATTACTGTGTTCCTGTTGTCTATGTTGTCCTCTTCGGCTTCCTCATCTTCACTCTCCACAGGCTCCACAGCTGCTACAATACCACCATCTGGACCATCCTCCTGCAGAAAAGGCACCTGGCGTCGCAAAGCCAGGTTGTGAAGCATACAGCAGGCCACGATGATCTGGCACACCTTCTTTGGTGAGTACAATAGGGATCCACCTGTCATATGGAGGCAGCGGAACCTGGCCTTCAGGAGGCCGAAGGTCCGCTCGATCACCCTCCTAGTTCGCCCATGGGCCTCATTGTAGCATTCCTCTGTCCTGGGATTCCTCACTGGGGTCAGTAGCCATGATAGGTTGGGGTAACCAGAGTCACCAATTAGCCACACACGGTGCCTCTGGAGTTGACCCATCACGTAAGGGATGCTGCTATTCCGCATGATGTACGCGTCATGCACTGAGCCAGGGAACTTGGCATTAACATGGGAGATGCACTGGTCTGCCAAACACACCTTGGAAAACATAGGCTGAGACATCCCTGATGATATGGCCACTGTTGTTTGAAATGACCCACTTGCAAAGAAATGGAGTACTGACAGCACCTGCACTAGAGGGGAGATCCCTGTGGGTTGGCGGACTGGTGACATCAGGTCTGGCTCCAGCTGGGCACACAGTTCATGAATAGTGGCTCGGTCAAGCCTGTATGTCAGTATGACATGTCTTTCCTCCATTGTCGACAGGTCCACCAGCGGTCTGTACAAGGGAAGATTCCTCCATCTCCTCGTATGTCCTAGCGGACGGTGCCTATGAAGGACAACAGCGAGCACAGAGTCAATCAACCCAGAGGTACGTAACCACAGCTTGCACATAACACGATTCCCAATGCATTGAATGGCTTGTATGAGTGTTGATGCAAGGCCTAGGTATGTGTGACACAGTAGAAAGAAAGCCATGTGGGCCCCTGAAATGGCGGCTGCCTGACCTGTGAAGTGCGACAATGGGATGTGAGGTAAATGCGCAGGCGTGGCACACCGTGGCGATAGGCGGTCGAAGACCGCAGCGCTTAGCAGCTTTGGTTAACATTGAACCCTATGGGTCTCAGGAGACAATGACGATGTGCGCCGGCGGTCGCGGTACGCACCGCCGCGGTACGCACCGCCGCGGACGTGACCGCCATTTTCTATCAGCTTAATCACTCGATACCTGATCTTCGACAGGAGAGGACCTACACTGCAAGTGCTGCTGTGACCTCGGTCTTGAAGAGACAATGGCTCATGAGACTGGGGAAAGGGCCCCTGCCTTCACTGCTCAGGAATTGGAGAAACTTGTGGATGGGGTCCTCCCCCAGTATGCGCTACTCTACGGTCCTCCACACCAACAGGTAAGTACACTGGGACCATGCTTTGTGGGCAATGCCTGTGTTGAGTTGGGTGGATGAAAGATGGTGGGGAGGGGAGTGATTGAGGCATGCATCAAACGACGGATGAGAGCATGTGCCACATGGCAAGGGTAGTGATGGGGGCCACTCACATTGAGCATGCAGAAGGTGATGACTATTTTTCTCCCCCTGTACATTTCACATAGGTCAGCGCCCACCAGAAGATCAATATTTGGCATGCCATCGCCAAGGACGTCCGGACCCTGGGGGTCCACCACAGACGGGGCACCCACTGCCAGAAGATATGGGAGGACATCCGACGCTGGAGCAGGAAGACGGCGGAGGCTCAGCTGGGGATAGCCTCCCAACGTGGGAGGGGTGCCAGTCGTACTTTGAACCCCCTGATGTCCTGGATCCTGGCGGTGGCCTACCCCGATTTGGATGGGCGCGTGAGGACATCACAGCAGACACAAGGGGGTGAGTACACTCTCATCCTGGTGACTTTGCGCGCAGTGGAGGTGTCTGGGTGGGGGAGGAGGGCTGTGGGTATTCCTAGGCCAGGGCGATTTCTGTAGGCTAGGCCCCTCCGTAAGGCATGGCCCTGTGCCCCCGCCCCAGACCTCTGTAGGGTGCCAAGTACAGCTAATCATGGCCCTGTGTCATCTATGTGTGCAGATGTCATCCATAGGCTTGTAGGCCATGTCCCACGGATTGAGTAGTCGACCCCAAGTGCGCGGCGTAGTGCAGGGGGCTTCTGTGTCTGTCCTGTCCGCCAACGGTGTCGCCAATGCATGCACTCAACATGTCTTTATTTTCTCCCCCCCCTTTTTTTGTGGTCTTCCTGTTCATGTGTGCATTAGCATCATCAGGCGGAGGAGAAGTGGCATCAGAGCACGAGGGAGCTGCATCCCACATGGCCATGGAGGGCCATGCAACGGACTCCGAATTCACCAGTGGACAGAGGGCGAGGGGAGCTCCACAGTGGAGACTCGGGCAGACATCAGCGACACGGACTCGTCCTCTGAAGGGAGTTCCCTTGTGGTGGCGGCAACATCCGTGCCCCCCGCAACAACAGGTACAGCCGCCACCCACCGCACCAGCACCGCTCTCCCAGCATCCCCTCAGCGTTTGCCCCGTGGCCGCTCACCCAGGAAGGTGGGCATCTTCGCCCCAGGCACCTCAGGCCCTGCCCCAGTCACCCCTGCTGCCCTCAGTGAGGACGTCATTGACCTCCTGAGGACGCTCACTGTTGGGCAGTCTACCATTTTGAATGCCATCCAGGGCGTCGAAAGAGAGGTGCACCAGAGTAATGCATACCTGGAGGGCATTCATTCTGGTGAGGCTGCCCTTCAGCGATCGTTCAACACTCTGGCCTCAGCACTGATGGCAGCCATTGTCCCTGTCTCTAGCCTCCCCCCTCCAACTTCCTCCACCCATACCCTATCACCTGTACCTCTGCCTATCCCTGACACACCATCAGACCAGCCTGCAAACACCTCAACACCCAAGGGAAGCTCAGCCAGACATAAGCACCACACATCACACAGGCATTCACACAAGCAACATCCACATACAGACATACCAACACCCACTGCCTCCACTGTGTCCCCCTCCTCCTCGTCTCCCTCCTCCCTCCCTGTCACGTCTCCACTCACACCTGCATGCACAACATCTTCAGCCACTACGTCCATCACCAGCACACACACCAGAACCCCCCGCACACGTGCAGTCACCACCCCCACTACCATTTACACGTCCCCTGTGTCCTCTCCCAGTGTGTCTGTGACCCACTCTTCCAAGATACACAAACGCAGGCAGCCACCCACCCAATAGCCATCCACCTCACGACAGCCTCCAGCCCAAGCACCTGCACCCAAAGACACCAGACTTCAAACTCCTACAACCATAACCTCTTCCTCCACTCCCATACCCACTACACCTAACCGTCCGACTGCTCCTAAAAAGCTTTTCCTGTCCAAACTTAACCTCTTTCCACCAACTCCTCCACCCCGTTCATGTCATAGGACTACAGTCAGCACCTCAGCCACGACAAAACCGGGCCCTGTCATGACAGTCTGCCATGGACTGTGGAGTCCCCCACCCTCCAGGGCAGCAAGTTCAGTACGGAGCCAAAGCACGGGCAGCCCACCCCCGGAGAAACATCCAAAGATAGGCAGTGGCCGGCGCGAGAGGGTGAAACCACCAGGGACTAAAACCCCTACCATGGCTCCGGCAGGAAGTGTGGAGACAGCTGGCACACCGCCCAAGGTGGGGAAGGGCCACAGGCGGTCAGGGAAGGCTGGGAAGGGCAGCACGCCCGACAACACCGCCATCAGCCCAGCTGGCCAGGAGGGCCCCGCCAGCCCCATCTCAGGTGGCCAGGAGGCCACCAACAGGCCCGGCACTGCAGCCCAGGAGGGCCCCGCCAGCCACAGGACAGATGGGCAGGAAGGCCCCGCCAGCCACAGGACAGATGGGCAGGAAGGCTCCTCCAGCCACAGGACAGGTGGCAAATGACCTCCACGCCATGGCCAGATCCGCTGAATTGGGCCCTTCATCCCAAGCACCGCTGCACTGGGCACCGCCGTCTCAAGCACCGCTAAACTGGGCCCTTCATCCCAAGCACCGCTGCACTGGGCACTGCCGTCTCAAGCACCGCTGCACTGGGCCCTTCATCTCAAGCACCGCTGCACTGGGCCCTTCATCTCAAGCACCGCTGAACTGGGCACCGCCGTCTCAAGCACCGCTGAACTGGGCACCACCGTCTCAAGCACCGCTGAACTGGGCACCGCCGTCTCAAGCACCGCTGAACTGGGCACCGCCGTCTCAAGCACCGCTGCACTGGGCCCTTCATCTCAAGCACTGCTGCACTGGGCCCTTCATCTCAAGCACCGCTCCACTGGGCACCGCCGTCTCAAGCACCGCTGCACTGGGCCCTTCATCTCAAGCACCGCTGCACTGGGCCCTTTATGTCAAGCACCGCTGAACTGGGCACCACAGTCTCAAGCACCGCTGAACTGGGCACCGCCGTCTCAAGCACCGCTGAACTGGGCACCGCCGTCTTAAGCACCGCTGCACTGGGCCCTTCATCTCAAGCACCGCTGCACTGGGCCCTTCATCTCAAGCACCGCTGAACTGGGCACCGCCATCTCAAGCACCGCTGCACTGGGCACCGCCGTCTCAAGCACTGCTGAACTGGGCCCTTCATCTCAAGCACCGCTGCACTGGGCCCTTCATCTCAAGCACCGCTGCACTGGGCTCGCCGTCTCAAGCACCGCTGAACTGGGCACCGCCGTCTCAAGCACCGCTGCACTGGGCCCTTCATCTCAAGCACCGCTGAACTGGGCACCGCCGTCTCAAGCACCGCTGCACTGGGCCCTTCATCTCAAGCACCGATGCACTGGGCACCTCCGTCTCCAGCACCGATGAACTGGGCACCGCCGTCTCAAGCACCGCTGAACTGGGCAACGCCATCTCAAGCACCGCTGAACTGGGCACCGCCGTCGCAAGCACCGCTGCACTGGGGCCTTCATCTCAAGCACCGCTGCAGTGGGCCCTTCATCTCAAGCACCGCTGAACTGGGCACCGCCGTCTCAAGCACCGCTGCACTGGGCACAGCCGTCTCAAGCACCGCTGAACTGGGCCCTTCATTTCAAGCACCGCTGCACTGGGCCCTTCATCTCAAGCACCGCTGCACTGGGCCCGCCGTCTCAAGCACCGCTGAACTGGGCACCGCCGTCTCAAGCACCGCTGCACTGGGCCCTTCATCTCAAGCACCGCTGCACTGGGCCCGCCGTCTCAAGCACCGCTGAACTGGGCACCGCCGTCTCAAGCACCGCTGCACTGGGCCCTTCATCTCAAGAACCGCTGAACTGGGCACCGCCGTCTCAAGCACCGCTGAACTGGGTACCGCCATCTCAAGCACCGCTGAACTGGGCACCGCCTTCTCAAGCACCGCTGAACTGGGCTCTGCCGTCTCAAGAACCGCTGCACTGGGCCCTTCATCTCAAGCACCGCTGTACTGGGCCCTTCATCTCAAGCACCACTGAACTGGGCACCGCCGTTTCAAGCACCGCTGCACTGGGCACCGCCGTCTCAAGCACTGCTGAACTGGGCCCTTCATCTCAAGCACCGCTGCACTGGGCCCTTCATCTCAAGCACCGCTGCACTGGGCCCGCCGTCTCAAGCACCGCTGAACTGGGCACCGCCGTCTCAAGCACTGCTGAACTGGGCACCGCCGTCTCAAGCACCGCTGCACTGGGCACCGCTGCCCCATGAGCAGCAGGGGCTGGCCTGCATCTGTGTCGGGCAGGGCTTCACAAAGCACTCTGGGCACCAGGCCCCCTCCAGAACCAGTGTGAGACTGTGGCCTTGCACTCCCCAGGATGGTCCAGTGGGCAAACCACCCACTGTAGAGACTTGAGAGACTGTGGCTTTGCACTCCCCAGGATGGTACAGTGGGCAAACCACCCACTGTAAAGACTTGTGAGACTGTGGCTTTGCACTCCCCAGGATTGAACAGTAGGCAGCCCACCCACTGTAGAGACTTGAGAGACTGTGGCTTTGCACTCCCCAGGATTGAACAGTGGGCAGCCCACCCACTGTCTGGACTTGTGAGACTGTGGCTTTGCACTCCCCAGGATTGAACAGTGGCCATGGAGGCCCCTCGTGGATCTGGCGTCGTACACTCATCTGGCTGAGGTGCCCCCCCTTCCTTTCCCCCTGAGGTGCCTGTAGTTTTGCTATCTGATGCCCCTGCAGTGTTCTCTCTGTTGGAGTCAGGTATCTTGTGTGGGCTTTGCCCATGTGATTTGGGCCCAGTGGTCCACGGACAATGCCTGCTACAATGCTCGGACTTGTACATTTATGTATATAAGAGTATTTGATGTGTATATATATATTTTTGCCAGTAATACAATATATTCCAATGTTTAGAATCATTTCCTTTTGTATTTGCATTCTTCCGGTGGGTTTGGGGGTGTCACTCTGATGTGTTGCTACGCATTGATGTGTGTGTTGTAGTGGGTGAGGGTGAGGGTGGGTGTGTCGCGTATGTGTGTACCCGTAATATGTTCTTCTCCCCCCTCCCCTGTGTCGTAGGTGCAGTACTGACCGTTGTCTTCTGCGCCGGCGTTTGTGCTCCTGGTAGAGGAGTAGGAACACTATCGATCACTGGGAGTATGTGGAGTTCGGGTTCCATGCTGTCCTGATTCCTCGTGGGGTGTATGGAGGTGAGCGTTTTCCCTTCGAAATGGCTGTTTCTGCCGTGTTTTTATCGGCGGGGCTAGCGCCCCGGAAAAGGTGGCGGATTGGTAGGTTGTGATACAGTGGGCGGTACATTGTCTCCCGCCTGTCTGTTGGCGGTGACCGCCGCGCTGTTTGTTTGTGTCGCCGTGGCGGGCGGTGTGGTAATGTGGCGGTCTCTGTTGGCGGTTTCCGCCAGGGTCGGAATTCCATTTGTTTTCCCGCCAGCCTGTTTGCGGTTTGGCCGCAGGTTTAACACCAACCGCCAGGGTTGGAATGACCCCCTTTGTGTTTATGCAGCCCCCAAGTGGGCCTAGTACCAGGGGCATTTGTACAATAATGCAGGAGGGCCTCCTGGTCTTCTCCCGCTGACCTCTAGGGGGTGAAATAGAAATAAAGCGCTGAGATCACTACATCCCCGGGGCTTTGTAAATATATGGGACAGGGCGCGTGGCTTTCCCGCAGCCCCAGGGATCACCACATCTCCGGGGCTAGAATAAAAAGGTGATGGCGGTCTGTTTCAGGCCCCCAGGTCCTGGGGATCACCACCTCCTTGAGGATTCTTCGAAGCTGGAGGAGCCACTGATGGTACTGCGGACCAACACCTCCCAGGGCCTGCTCCTGCTATGTCCCAGGGTGCCAACCATGGGATATAGCTGTTTGCTGTGGCTTGGCTGCAGCTTTCCAGCTGCAGCCAAGCCACAGTAAACACTTCGGATTTTGACATCGGGACCTGTCAAACATGTCCCGCTGTCAAAAAGTAAAGCTTTCTTTTCTGTCCCCTGCACGCAGGTATGCATGCAGAGGACAGAGATGAAAGATTTGCTCCAGCAAGCGGGGGGAGGCCTCGATGCTCCTAGCACTGTCCCTGATTGACCGAGGGGAAAAATATTTTTAAATAAATGTCAAGGGACCACAGGAGAGGCCTTGAGGCTTCCCCCATGGTCCCAGATAGCCCATAAAGGGCTTAAAGAAATAAAGAAAAAAAAGAAATTCATTAGCTCATTGTGAGGGTCTGTGACCTTCACACTGAGCGTTCAGCGTTCGAGTCCAGCCAGACTTGTTTCCCTAATTTTTGTTTTAAGTAAAAATGTTTAAGGATCATACTGAAAGGTGATCTTGCTCTTTTAAAATAACAAATACATTTTACTTTTCAAACTGTGCAGAAATATCTCATTCTAAGTACATCATACATCAAAGCCTAAGAAACTCCCTATCTCTCTCACTCTCTCTCTATCTCTCTCTCTTTCATTCTCTTTCTCCCACTCACACACCTACTTAGACACTTAAGCACCCACTCACAGATCCACTTAGGCACTGATGTACCGACTCACAGACCCACTCAGAGCCTCATGCCCCCACTCACAGTCCCAGCCAGACCCTTACGTACCCACTCACAGACCCACTCAGACAGTTACTCATGCAGACATATTAAAACTCAGACATCCACTCACAGACCCACTGACAGTATCATACACCCACTGATAGACCCACGCACACACTGACGTACCCATTAAAACACTGATGTAAGCACTCTCACACCCTGACAGACACTCTCACCCCAAATACACCCTCTCACACAGATTCTGACACCCAGAGAGGCTCCAGCCAACTTCTGCCATGCATGGCCATAGGGCTATGCACAACATGGGGTTGGGTGGTTAGGGGGGCTGTCCACAGGGTTTGGCTTCAGGCCAGGTCTTGCGGGGAGCCTCCACTACACACAGGTAAAGGCCATGCATGGTGCAAGGTTGGATGCTTGTAGGGGTTTGGTCTCAGGGTCTGGCCTTCGGCTGTGCACAGCTGTGGTTGGATTTACGTATAGTAATGAACATTTTTGTTAGAAAAACCATATAGAATATATATATTGTATGGTAACTAAGTCCTTTTTCTATGTCTATGTATTTGTATTTATACTGGTTGTATGTAGCATTCCCCCATCCGTGAACAAGGCTACGGCCGAAACGCGTTGGGAGGAGGACCATTTTTCTTTAATATAGCTTTTGAACTGTCCGTTTTTGTGTCTTGACTTCTTTTCTTTGGGAGAGAAAATCTGATTAATATAGATGGGATTCCCGATCCCATATCAAGACCGTCGCAAGTGAGTCTCAATAAGTCGGGTTTTTTCTGCTGCTCATATTGGTTATTGGAGGCTCCTGCACACCACCTTCTAAATGAAACTTTGGGTTCCCGTAGTGAATGGCACTCTAAATTTTGCCATTACGCCCGCATTGCAGTTTTTTTGAGCTCGACCACCATTTTGGAAGTATCGGCGAGTCGCGCTATCAACAACTGAGCAACTTTGAACTGTAGAGTGCGGATCGTGAGTCTCCGTACAAATCTATGCAACCAGGTGCGGTGGCACTGTCGGAGTCTTTGCCCTTGCCGCTAACCGGAACCGTTGACCAGAACAGCGGCAAATCTGTGGACAGACCGCTGTGCCGCTCTGATGTTGTGCTGCTGAATAAACTATCTTACTGCTTTTGGAGAGACGTGCGGCGGGAGCGTTGTGTTTGTCAAGATCTGCGGCCACTGTTGTTGGCGGACGTGCTTCCCTGTTGGCTTTCGGCCCCGTTCGCACTTAAACAACGGCGTGCTTATGAGCACGGAGAAGCGGCTCACGGACAAACGAGTGGAGTGGTTACCGTCTGGACACAAGGGTAACTAAATTAAGCAATGCAAACAACTAATAACGGGCGCTTATAGATTGCTTTTGCAGTACGGTGTTTCTCTATTAGGTGCCAAGAGGTTAACTACGGGGCTGCAAAATAACTGTATGCGCACACATTCAAATTGAGAAAGCTTTTACTAAGCAAATTTATTGCATTATTTGGAGTGAAATAACATCTATTGTGTATACGGACAGATGGTGTGTGGTTGCGGAGTGGGTTGTTTTTGAATATTATATTTTATCATATTCTGACTGATGCCCACAGACGGACAGTTCTCAATACTAGGAAAATCTTTTGTCAAAGGTTTTTTAATTAAAAATCCTTTTGCCAATTAGACAAAGAAATAATGGCTTCCTCATTGGAAGCTCAAAGAAAGGAGAAATCCAGCAAGTTGTTTTTCACTCAGCAGATTCATGAAAGAGATGGGTCACAAGGAGCATCCAGTACAAGTTCAGGTTTGCAAATCCAACTTATGTATGATAGATTGGAGAAACTCATGAGGAAAGAACTGTCGAAATGGTGGGAGATTGAATCCCTCCAACAATATATTGAGGTAGAACGGGTACCAAGAGGTTTCCGTATTTATACAATTCCCTCTTATGAAGATCCTGACCCAGAACTATTGGAGGAATGGGCTGAGAACTCTAAGACCAGTTCCCTCAATATGATGAAGATTTTGATTAAATATGCATCACGTGATCGGGGTAAAATCATGGAGGAGATTGATAAAACCATCAAAAGTTTTCTTACTGTGGTATCACAAAGTGCTTATGAAGAAGTAAAAGGTAATTGGGATAAAAAACTTTCCAAATTTGAGGAAGAGCTTACTATGAAAAAACAGAGAAAATTTATACGTGATTTTAAAGATTACCAGGCTGGGAGGATCCTCACTTTCCATCATAAATACGATCATATGTACACAGAAGAGTATAAGGATCCGACACTGGTGGGTGTTGCTGGGAGTCCTGGTATCAATTTGGGACTAACGGAGGAGAGTGATGTATCTGATGAGAATCTTTCAGATGCACCAGAGATTATAGCTGACAAAAATCAGGATGTGGATACTATCACCAGTAGATCTAATTTTTTAAAACAGTTTCGCCTCTTAAATCAAGGAAGGACAGAACAAAGGAAGGATTTTCAACCCAGGGGCAGGGGACGGGGACAGAGAGGCAAAGGAAGAGGAACCGTGCAGCGAAGGCACGAAGAAAGAAAAGAAATTCCTATAACAACAACAATGACTATCAAGAGCACGCAGAGTTCCACAATGACTGTAGTCAATCTGTCCAATAGAGTGCTAACGAGTGAGGAAGAAAGCCTCCTGGCCCTAGGCTTGTCTTTCTGTCCCACAAATAATTTTGACTATGTACAAACTCGGATTGATCTTTTTCACTTTACAAGAAAACTAAAACTGAAAAAATTGTATAAAAATAAAGTAATGGCTGAAACTTGCTTGGGAAGATCTGATAACGTTAGCAAATTATGCATCTCGGATATTGATTTGTTACACACACTATCTGTGTTAGATGATTGTACTAATGCGCATGATGATCCATATTTAAATTTATCCAATTTGGGCATAGAGACAGAGCTATCATGTCCTAGTCCCTTTAGACCGAAATCAATTTTCTTGCCAGCTATTCAAAATGATGCCATTCAAGTATTTGAGAGAGATATGATAAGCCAATTTAAGAAGATGAGATATGGTCTTACAAATGTTGAATATGATAACCTCTCTGAAAAACAAAAAATGGCTCTTGATAGCTTAAGGAAAGATCCAGATATTGTTATTCGGGAATCTGATAAAGGGGGCAATGTAGTTGTTCTCAGTAATATGCAATACTTGGGGGAAGGAATACGTCAATTAAGTGATCTTAATTGTTATGTCTATGCTAATCAGGCAGACTTGAAAATGTCTAGTCTCCTTTTTTATGAAAAATTGGTTGACTGGAGAGACAGTGGTCTATTAGAATGGGATGAATATCTTTTTCTAAAATGCGATCACCCTAGGATCCCAGTATTGTATCTTTTGCCTAAATTACATAAAGACAAACAAAATCCTCCTGGTAGACCAATTGTGTCTGCAATTGGTTCATTGTTGGAAAATACCTCATGATATATTGACTTTTTTCTTAGACCCTTTGTGGAATGTTTACCTTCCTATGTGAAGGATACCACACAATTTATAAGGATGATGGATGGTTTAGGTTGGGAGGAGGATTTCCTATTTCTGACTTTAGATGTAACCAGCCTGTATACCTGTATACAACATGAATTAGGCCTTAAAGCAGTTAGACATTATTTGAGAGCAAGATCTTTATCGTATCTCATGCACACTGAAATGATTTGTGACATGGTACTGTACTGCCTTACTAATAACTTCTTTTTGTTTGATGATCAAATATATAAACAAACCCAGGGAACTGCGATGGGTACATGCTTTGCTCCAAGCTATGCAAACCTATTTATGGGTTGGTGGGAGGAACAGATATCCTCCAATATAGCCAACTATGAGGATAATGTGGTCTTATGGTGTCGATATATAGACAATATCTTCATCATTTGGAGAGGTGATGAGGATTCGGCACTCAGCTTTGTGACAACCTTGAATGACAATCAATACAACCTTAAGCTGAGTGAGCAGCATAGCGGTACTTCTATCCAGTTCCTTGATGTGGAATTGAATGTTGAAAATAACTTGGCACAGACCAGGTTATACAGGAAAAAAACTGCGGGCAATAGTTTGCTTAATGCCAAAAGTGCCCATCCTCCTAATCTAATCAGGAGTATACCATATGGGGAACTTCTAATAGCAAGACGAATATGTAGTACTGATGAGAAGTATCAGCAGGAATGTAAGACAATGTGTGCAAGATTCAGTGAAAGAGGATACAGTGATAATATCATTCGGCAGGCTGCAAAAAAAGTTGAGGGAGTAGCAAGATCAGAAGCATTATCTCGCACACAACAACATAATACACCTGATGATAAGATCAGGTTTATAACTACCTATTCTAACCAAACATTCAATTTAAGGCGAGCACTTACTAAAAGCTGGCACATTCTACAAACAGATCCGGATTTACGGGAGTTTGTGTGGAACAGTCCTTCAGTAACTTTTCGTAGAGGTAGGTCGCTCAGAGATAATCTTAGCCCTAATATGGTACTTAGTAATGCCAAACCTGAAAGTGGCAAATCTGGAATCCTAGGGTTCTATTGTTGTCACCAATGTAAAGCATGTAGATACAGTAAGGACTGCAAGAATGTAACATGGGGCGCTGGTAAAAACGAATATGCCATCAAGGGTTTCTTTACATGCAACACAGATTTCTGTGTGTACTGTTTACGATGTCCATGTGACAAAATATATGTGGGCAGTACGATCCATAAAGCAAAAAAGAGAATGCTGGAACATGTAAGAGCCATCCGCAATTTTGATCTTAATTACCCTGTAGCGCGACACTTTCATGATGTACATCAAGGTGATGAAAAACAACTGACATATTTGGTCTGTGATCAGATCAAGCTTAACTCACGAGGTGGTGACAGACAGAAAATGTTACGGGTTCTTGAATCCAAATACATTATTAAATTCATGACTCTGTTTCCTAATGGGTTAAATTTAAGTGAAGAGATGAACACTCATCTTGGTAATTAATCAATTAGATACTGGATTTTCTGATTTTCTTTGCAAGCTTTCTCTTATCCTTTTAAGGCTTTTAGGATATTTATGAATTATTTTGTTAATTTATTTTGATCTTATTACACATTTGGTACAAAGTTTTTTTGTTTGGGGGTGTTTGAGGTATATGATATCTATCTCTGATATAGGCATGGAATATAATAAGATATTCAAGTACAATATATATAGTTATGTAGTGATAATTGATGAATTGATAATACATTTCTATGTATCTGTACATATTTAAAGTCAGCTAAACCATATATGGAGACGATTTCTGAGATATTTTTGATCACTATAACCGTTACAAGATGGCGCATATTATTGCATCTGGATATTTGTTTGTATGGTAACTAAGTCCTTTTTGTATGTCTATGTATTTGTATTTATACTGGTTGTATGTAGCATTCCCCCATCCGTGAACAAGGCTACGGCCGAAACGCGTTGGGAGGAGGACCATTTTTCTTTAATATAGTTTTTGAACTGTCCATTTTTGTGTCTTGACTTCTTTTCTTTTCTTTGGGAGAGAAAAGCTGATTAATATATATATATATATAAATATATATATATATATATATATATATATATATATATATATATATATATATATATATATATATATATATGCATGATCAACCAGTCAAAAATATGGAAAAAAAAAAGAAAAGAAACCCAAAAAATGCAGAGGAGAAATGGACTGTCCAAACTAAATCCATGGAATTAATCCAATTTTTGGAACCCATAAACACACCGTAGCGTTGAAAGTGAAAACTGCTCCAGGAAATCTGAACAAATTATTTCCTTTTTAAAAACTCATTTAAATTAGCAACAAACATTGAACTCCAACTTCTTAATCTGTGAAAAATAACATATTCACTATCACAATAGGTACATCTCAAATCCATACAAACATAACATTACAACTGTACAAACATAGTGCAACACCTAATTACCAAACTGCAACGGCACAGGCTAAAATACAATGAATTCAATATTTTTTGATTGTATCAGATATAATAAAAGTCCTCCTTCAAACGACTTCTTATGTTGAATCAGATTGTATTTTATTCTTCTTGAAAAAACTGGCTGCCAAGAATTGATCACAACTCCATCTGTCAACACGTGTTTCGTCTGGGGAATACCCCTTGACTTCATCAGGACTTCCTACAATAAACATTTTCATTGTATACACAATTAGCATAAAATAGTGAATTACTAAACAAATCCTACAGCCTCCAAGTTACACACTTAATGCATGCTTCAATGTGAAAACCGTGATCTGTTGTCAGTGTGCAACATTATGCTCATATCATATATTCCAAAGTGCCCATATCTTCCATAAATATAGTAGTGCTATTCTCATGTATACCCCAATTAATAAAATACAACCATACATAGATAACCCTTTCCATATAGACAGACCTACACAAACCGTGGCCTCGCAAAAAATGGGGAGCATGCTAGAACGTGTAACAGTAAAGTGAATGACGTTTATGCCTTCCTAGTCACAAATTAGTGAAATAAAAACTTATGCCTCTTAGTATTCCTTCTTAAATGATCCCTTGTACTGCCAGATTGATCCTTAATACTAAAAAATATACAATTTTCATTGTTACTATCTTCTCATATGTCTGATTATGCCTCATGTACCTTACATTGCCGAATTGCGCTCACGCCGCTTACCTGAGTATATATTGTTATTAATTTTAAACTTCTATATCAGGATGCCATTCGACCAAAAAACGGCATATCCTAGAAATATTCACACAAATTAATGGCAATAATACACTTAAAAGGACAGAAACATTATTTCCATCCCAGCAATACTCTCACCTTGTTCCTTTCTTATACGTGTTCAGTCCGCAAGTGCGTTGGAAGAACAACAAAAGAGAAACTTTGTTAAACCTCAGCTTTTTAAAGCCCGCCCACAACGTGCACAAAAATAAAGGAAGGACTTCCTATTCTCCATAACAATGAAGACGGACTTGTCTCTGTTTCCAGTGACTCTTGTTTTTCTTTTCAATATCTTAGAATCGTTCTGGCCGAGCAACACCACAAATAGGTATATAATACGTACACTATGCCTCATTACTTGTAAGTCTTTACCCCGCATAATCCTTATAAACAGGTACTAGCGTAATGTTCAAACCTGTTCTCTTGTTGTTACGACCAGTTCCCTCAAATTTCAGGAACATGGCATGGGCAACTTTAAATATATAACGTTAAACAATGCTGTTCACAATGTAATCAAGCCACCCTAATGTTATGCCACATTAAAGGCATCTACATGTTTCCTTAACCCTAAATTATTAATCTCCTCACATCAACCCTTAAAAGTCCTATATATTTATATCTTTAATTACTTTTTAAATACTGAGCCCTACATATCTTCAGGGTGAATATCTCTACCACACATGCACCTTATGCCCTAATATTATGCTATTTCAAAATTTGGGTATTCCTAATATCTCCATTAAATATTATTATGAAAACTTGTGAAATGTCTTTAGTTTCAAATGTCATAGTCCAGTTTGTTAGCCTCTCCTTATCTATCACCAAGAAAATACTCCATTTCATGATCGGAATTCAAACCTCGCTCTACTGCCCCTAGGTGCATAATCCAAATGGATTCCTTCCTTCTTACGGCTAATTCTCTATTGCCACCACGTGGATTTTGTTCACACTGTTCAAACCCAAAGAACTTAAAATCTTTGTGGGCACCTTTATCTCACATACCCTCATGTGAGAAGCTATGGGATAACGTTCATCTTCCTGTCTTATTGCTCTCCAATGTTCCGAAACTCTTGTTTTGAGGGGACGAATAGTACTACCCACATATATCTTTCCACACTTACAAATAAGCATATATATTACATATTTGGTATTACAATCTATATGAGATTTAATAGTATACTTATTATTTCCAATACCTTGAAAGTCCTGTTTTGCATGCCACGCCCACCTGCACATTGCGCAACAACCGCATTTATAAAAGCCCAAATTATGTGAGTTCAGCCAATTCGGTTTAGTTTTTACTCCCAAGTAACTTGGACTCAGCATATCACTGCGTGTATTGCCTCTTCTATAGGAAACCTCTGGTGTATTACCAATATATTTCTTCAGAGTTTGATCTTGACTGAGGATAGTCCAGTGTTTTTTCATAATTTTCAATAATCTAAATGAACTATCAGTATAATCTAAGACTATCCTAACCTTCTTAGTATCAATAATTTTTTGTCTTCTCATGTGGATCTCGTGTGAGATCGAGATATTCTAGAAGCTTTACGCTGAGACCTCTTTACAATGTTCTCCGAATATCCCCTAGCAATGAATCTCTGTCCCATATCTTCAATACACTTAGAGAATTCACTATTTTTACTACAGTTTCGTCTTGCTCTGATCATTTCACCAAACGGTATTGCATCTATTTGGTACCTCGGATGCGCACTAGTTGCGTGCCATATAGTATTGCATGATGCCAATTCCCGGTATAACCTGCTCTCTATCCTATTATTTTCAACAAAAAATTCAACATCTAAAAAGTCAATACAAGTCGCACTATACTTATAGGTAAACTTAATGTTGACCTCATTATTGTTAAGATAATCACACAGAGCCAGATGTATGAAAACATTTTGCATTCGCAAACTGTGCGAATGACCATTTGCGAATACAAAATGCCATTTCAGAATGTACGAAATACATTCTGAACGCAATTTTAAGCAATCGCTAAAATAGCGATTCCTTAAAATTGCGACCCTGTTTAGAGAGTCTCATATTGCGACTCTCTAAATTAGAAATCGCAAATAAGGATTCCTTATTTGCGATTCCTTAGCACATGTATGAAGCAATTCCTAAATGCGATTTTGGCATTTAGGAATCGCTAATTACCACCAAGTTGAACTTGGTGGTACCCATGTGCAAAATGTAAAAATGTATTTAAAATGCATTTTTAAATTGTACATGTAAAGCACACATGCCCTTTTGGCATGTGTGCACCTTACATGTCCCCCAAAAAATGTTTGGGGTGCAGCAGAGGGGGCCTTAGCCCTCCAGCACCCTGGGGTTTTGCATTTCCAAAATTGCGATTTCTGGTTCAGAAATCGCAATTTTGGAAATGCAAAAAATTTGCAGATATGGGCCAACAGGCCCATAGCTGTGAATTGGGCCGGTATCGCAATTTGCGATTCGGTAATAGCATTCGCGATTTTTAAGAAATCGCTATTACCGATTCGCAAATGTGATACATGGTACTTTGCAAGTCGGAAATAGCGATTTCTTAAAAATCGCTATTTCCGAATCGCAAAGGGCCTTGATGATACATCTGGCCCAAAATCTTTTAAGAGTCTCCTCATTGCCCGTCCATATCATAAAGCAATCATCGATGTATTCACCCCTAGGAAGTTAGCTATAGTGCAACACCTAACTATGGGCCTCATTATGAGTTTGGTGGTCCCATGACCACCATGTTGGTGGTGGCTGCCCGACCACCAATGATCTGGGAGAGTGGACCACTGTATTGTGAGTAATGCGGTAGTAGAAACAAAAGACCACCAGCTGTCTGCTAGCACAGCCAACCCGCACCGACCACCAAGGTCACCCGGAAGCACAAAGAGGCCAGGGAAGCCTGTTTTTCTGCCAGAGTCATTAGGAGATTGCACTTCGCCAATTTGACTGTGGCGGTCCAAACACCACGGTCAAACTGGTGGAAACAGTAAATATAAAGGGAGACACTCACCTTCAGAAAGCTGCACACATCCGAAGCCACCATGGAGCCCTTCGCAAATGTCATGCCGCTGCTCATGCTTGTTGAAAGACAACAAAATCAATTCCACCGTGGACGACAACTACCATAAGTACACACATCTACCTGTATCATCAACCTTAAAAACAGCTTGTACTGCTGCCAAACACATCTTAGGGGGAGATGCCACAGGCAGCAGGCACATGTCTCAAACCACACACAGTCACTGACACACAGCAGCACCGACACGCTCTCAATATGCATACTTTGGCCAGCACACACTCAGACTGTACTGCAACAATACAATACACAAATACACACAGCCACACAGCTCAGGCACAGGGACACTGAAGGCTACACAACATAGTCACACACAGCAACAACAACACACCTACAGCGCATATACAAATCACACACTCACATACAATACTGGCCAGGGACTGTCCACACACACAACACACATATTGATGGATGTTGCAGGAAATACATACACCACCAAGAAACAACCCTGCAATGGACACACACATCACGCACATCATACCACAATGGAAGCACAATGGCATACACAATAGACATAGAGACTAATAGTCAAAATACACAAAGTGCACAAAACCAACAATACCTGTAATGTTGGGATGTGAGCATCAGAAGCATACATTGAAGGAGACTGCACTGGGACACATGGCAGGTTGAACAGGCCCCTCAAACAACATGCACACAGGAAATGGCCCTACATGGATCTCAGGGATATATAATACCAAAACCAATTGTTGTGCACAGCTTCACAATGGGGAAGGACAAGTCAACAAAGGACATATAACTCCAACAGCATGGGACCTACCTCTAAACAAACTAGCTGCAAGTGACACACACATAAATGGAGAAATGCAGACCGAAATGCTAAGCAACCTAGTACAACTTGCAACACTCCATGTCTGCAACAACAAAACTCAAGAATACATACATCACATGTATACAATAGCCATATCAGGGGGACAAGTTCAACACCATACCTGCCCACTATGCAAAACACAAAAAGAAATACTAACCATACGAAACAGTGCGCAATGCCATGAAACTAACATTGCATATACACACACACATACCTAACACATAACATATACCCTTCCCTTGGGGGACAACAGCACTGCACACAAACACACACACTACAGACAACAGCACATACAGCAGCAAGCAGGTACAAACACACACAACTGGAGCCACACAACCAAAGTCACTCAGGAATAACATCACCCTAGGAAGGGAATGGCGGGACAAAGGTATACTCTAAAAAATCAACTCTTTTGCTTTAATGCCAACAAAAATGATTGATAAAATACGTCAAAAGGTCGTTGGCCAATCCAATCAGAGTCTATATCATGGCACAGTGTTGTTCCCTTCCTTGACTCCTGACTGCCATGTAACCTCCACAGTAAGGGGCATCAAGGGGGCAGGCACCTCAGAGATTATCTGGGGTGAGGGGGATCGGATTTGGGAGAGGGGGGTTTAGGTTTGGGTTTGGGTTTGGGAGGGGGCTCCGTTTTGGGAGAGGGGCTTTTTCCTGGGTGGAGGGGAGGGGTATTTGTACGAGGGCAGGGGAGGCCTTGGAGGAGTAAAAGATGGCCTTAGGATGGATGCAGACCGTTTCAGTGTGGTACGGACGGAGGGGGAGGACAGGGGTAAAGCCAAGATCACAAAGGAAACATTTTTTGAATACACGGGATGGTCATCAGAAGGAGGTCAGGATTTGGACTTTGAGGAAGTGGTTGTCTGACGTGTAGTTGTGTATTTTTTGTGTGCATGCTTAGGGAGGTGTGCTTGTGTGTGGTGGGTGAATGTTGGGTGGGGGAGTGAGGGCATTTATGTATTTTGGGCTTCGGATGGAAGTGTTGGTAGATGCTGTGCTGGGTGTATGACTGTCTGTTGGGGTGGTGAATGCAGGTGTGGTGGATGTGCTGGATGTAGGTGTGTCGGTAGCTGTGGTGTCTGCAGGTATGGTGTTTGGGATAGATGTCTGTGGGACTGCTGGGGTGGTGTCTGTGTATAGGGTGGATGTGGTGGCTGTTGTTGTGGTGCCTTTAGCTAGGCTTGATGTTGTGTGTGTGATGCTAGGCATGGTGGGGGTTTTAGGGAAAAAAGTGACTGTTGCTGTATCTGTGGGTGGATATTGTTTGTGTGTGTGCCGGTGGTGAGTCTTTTTGTGCTTGTGTTTTTCTGCACTACCTTTGTCTGTTGAGTTGGAAGCCTGAGGGTCAGTTTGTGTGCTTTGGGTAGGTAGGGGAAAGGGGGATTTGGACTAGGAAGAGGGAGGTGGTGGGGGGACAGAAGGTGGAGGGTGACTGGATGCCATCAGCGTGAAGGCCAGAGTCTGAAAAGATTCTGTAGGGCAGCCATTAAACCATAAATGCCTTTCAGGAATGCATTGGTCTGTTGCAGTTGAGCTGCTATCCTATGGCACTAGTCATAGGATGTGATTCATGTCAATGGACATTCTCCACTTACAAAGGGAAAGTGCTTTGCTACATCTGCAAACAATTATCCAGGTAAGCCATGTCACATTTATGATGAGCACCAACACAGCATAGACTGCAGTGAGGCACCAGTACCCATCATATACTGAGGGCAAAGTGCTTTTAGGCGTCCGATGTCAATATACACATATGTCCAGGCACACAGCAGAGGATGGTGATCCATAATACAACTGCCTTTTGTCTGTGACATTCAGGGGAAGTGATTATTGTCTCACAAATGACACCTATTACTACAACAAAAAGTAAATCAATGAGGAGTGGCCCAGCCATTTTTGGACCCTGCAGAGTAAATGATTTGTGAATTCCACCAAGGTTTGTACTAGGTCCCAGGTTCAGAAGGCAAGGGACACAAGTTAGATACATATAACATGTCAATACAAACAATCTCCAAAATACTGTATGATAAATGGGTCATTCCTAATTGTCATTGGGAGCAGTCAGTACCCCACACAATTCCACACAATTCCCTGGCAATGGAACAAGCAGGAATTATCTGTGTACTCATCCCCTTGTGGCTGCTGTGCGGCCCTCAAATGCCCATCTAGCTCCGGGTAGGCCACCGCTAAAATGCAGGCTATTAGGGAGTCATTTTCTGACAGGCACCCCACCCATGTTCTGAGGACAGCCCCACCTTGGTCTCCGTGATCTTCTGGGCCCAACGTCTCAGGTCCTTACACCTTTTTCTGTAGTGGGCGCTTGACCAACTGTGGACCCTCAGGGTCCACACCTTTTTGGCGACGGCTCTCCAAATCCCTTTCTTTTGATGTGCATTGACCCGCATGGATGCACAAACACAAGACAGGAAATTATGTCCCAATATCACATACTTAATGGCAGATTCACATACATGTCAGTACACATTGTGAACAGTTTAGTCCAAAATGCCCTAGTGGAACACGTACCAGTCACTGAGTACACGGAGAAGACTACAAACATTTCCAAGTCTGCAAACCAAACCACCAAAAAGTATGGGACACAACACAACTCTGAGGATCCATGGCCTTTACTACAAATGAAGGCACTTATCGGCACAATCTAGCCTGTGAGAAGAGACTATATGGTGAATTACAGTGAAAAAGAGTGGACATGAAATGGCATGTGCACCATTGAACTGTCCATACAGGGGTAGAACCTCCTCCACCAGCTTCTCCAGCTCCTCTGGGTGATAAGGCAGGGGCCCTTTCACCTGTTGGACATAGCATGATTGCTCGCAGAGGCGGTACACAGCAGATCAGGTCATGGAGGTCTTGCTGGCAGCAGTGTCAGGAGTTGTGAGTGATTATTCAGAACATGGTGCTCACGTCCCCCACATTTATGGCTGTCTGCTCTGGCAGACACATCCATTGTCCCAAGACCACCACTGACAGCAATAATAGCCTACGCTGTGTCCACCACGGTTGCAAACCCCATGACCACTTCCACCAGCAGATGTGGGCGGAGCCTAGTGTCCAGTGGAGTAGGTCAAGCATATGCCACTTTAAAAGCATTTTATGCAGTATTTGACTAATAATAAATATGTCACAACTCCGAATAATGGTCTAAACAAAACAACTGATATGTGCTGATTTTGTCCTGTCATGTATGTCCTTCTACTTTTACAGCATTTTTTACATTGCCAAGCACATATGGTAAGAATAATTTGACCACAGATGCCACTCCCATGGTTATTTCAAGATTGGGAACTTAAGTCACATTGCGAGTTGCATGTTTCATGGACAAATGAGTTACTGTCCAGATAGGTGATGTATATACATTTGTGGTAAAGCACTGGGGAAACATTTGACTTTTGTGGACTTGACATTTGTAACGTGTACTGAGCATCATGGCCTTTAAGTCATAGCATGCCTTGTCACAGTATTCCATTAACATGCATTATGTATGTTGCCAGAAAAAATTGGATGATGGATATACTCATTTCTTGTCCCAGATAGGTACACAGGGATGGGAAGGATCAAACATCCTACTGTCTACCATCAACTGCCAGACCTTCAGGCCATGGAAGACAGACACATCATCCAGATTTACCATCTGAAAAGGTTAGCAATTATGGATTATTGTGGATCTCAGTTGGAGCCAGATCTACTGCCTGTCACTTCTCATCCAAATAGCATACAACCCATTGTGTAAGTTATAGCAGTGTTGTACTTCCTGGCCACAGGGTCCTTCAAAAATACAGTGGCCCTATCTGCTGGGATGTCCTAGCCGATGTTCAGTCTTGTGTTGAAGAATGTGCTCTCAGTAATGTTGAAACACCTGGGCAGCTATATCTGGTTGCTTATTTTTCTCATATGAAGGCTGACTTCTATGGTTTTGCGCGCATCCCACATATGGTGGGAGCCACTGATGGTACACATGTTGCCTTGGTTGCACCACATGCCAATGAACAAGTCTATCAGAAAAGGAAGAACTTCCCTTCCATGATGGCCAAAGTGTTTGTTTTGGCTGACCGCTACATTTCCCAGGTGTGTGCCCATTATTCAGGCTCATTCTGTGATGCCTTCATGATGTGGAACAGCACAAATGCACACCTGATGGCACGACTGTACCTAGAGAGGCCCTGGCTGATTGGTAAGTCACATATGTCAAGTGTGTTTGTATCAAATGTGTGCTGCTGAAGAAACAACAAAAGGGACTAATAGTTGCACATATGTCCCATTCCATTACATGGGCTTCTGCCCACCCAAACCACTCATGGTTGTTGACGCTGGTGAGAAACCCAACTAAGCCAGGGGAAGTCTGCTTCAACGATGCCCATGGAAGAACATGGTGTGTCATGGAGCAGGCTTTTGGGCCCCTGAAAGCCAGATTTAGGAGCATAGACAAGACTGGTGGAGCCCTCTTTTACTCACCCAAAAAAAGTATGTATGATCATCGTGGCCCGCTGCATGCTCCACAATCTTTCCCTGCGGCGGAACATATGACGGGTATGTAGCCGTCGAAGTGTTTCCTCATTGGAGGCCACAGTGCCTGTGCAACACACTGATCAAGTTTGTATCATACCACCAGATGTTTGCTCATTGTAATAAGTTGAACCTATGATTAGGGACTTTGTAATGCCTCTATCTGTGTCATGGCATTTGTTAAGTTGGTGGACCTGGTTTTGGTATGTGATAAAGCTCAAGCTGGTGACAACATCCACTAATCTGTTGGCATATTCTATGGGACAAGGTCTGACCTATCCCTTTCTTCTGTGGTCTGGGTATCTAGCTGGACTCAACATAGTTCTGCCATTCTTGGCTATGATAGCCCAGTCATTTTGTCAGCCTATGTGCTGTACAGTGCAATAAAATGTATGGTGTGACTAGTCACTTGTGTCATTGTGTTAGTAGTAATCTTCTGCATGCCACTACCCATGACATATCCCTTCTTCCATTACCATCTTATGCATTCATCATTGGCATCATATGGATTAAACATTCCCATTCTCACAATGATGACACATTAGTAGTAGGCATTGTATTAGTATTAAGTGTGTTTATTTACATGTGCACACAAAGAAGGTAAAGCTCAAAAATCAGAATTTGACAGTGTAGGAATCAGTCATGGTAGATGTAATCATTATGATTGATGCCACATAATTTGAAGTCCAAAGTCCAGTGCCTTACTAGTATGGAAAATGGCTAGTGATTGTAGAACAGTCAATAGAGTGTGTCAGTGGCACACAAAGGACTCACTTCCTGTCAGTGGTTTGTGTCTTGCCATCCACACCTCCTGGATGCTTGGGTGGACATTCCCGTTTGCGGGTGGTTCTGCAGCTAGAGAGGCAGGGGTGTCTGAGGCAGGTTATTGCCCTGGCAGGGCCCCCCTTGCACTGGCTGCTACAGATGTAGAAGAGGCTGGAATTGACTGGTCAATGGAAGGGGTTCTGTGTTGTTGATGATCCCTGCTCAGGGCGGTGGTGATGTCTCTCAGCACCCCTGTTAGGGGATGCCATGTTGGTATTGTGGGCCTCCCACTTTTCATGAATTTCCTGATGGAAGTCCCCTTTGAGCATCTTGATCTCCCTGCATTCTGCAAGTACCTGGCCCATCATGCTTTGGGATTGTTGGTATGTTCACAACACTTGGGTGATGGTGTCCTGGCCAGAACTATCCCGAATTCACTCTGTTGACCATCCTTTGCCACATTTCCATTTTCCTAGTGTAGCAGTGTGCTGGACATGGGCTCCAAATAGATATGGCTCTACTCTATTGATTTCATCCACCATGACACCTAACAGGGATTTTACTGAGGTGACATGGTGGTGAAATGCAATAATAAATGATAACTATAGGTGCTGGGTAGTTAATGATTTGTAGGGGTGCAAATGGGTGTGATGTGTGTGTGTTGAGAGTGTGGGATATTTGCTCAGTGAGGGATGGAGGGGTGGCAATCAATAGATATTTTCACTTTTTTGGGTGCTCTGGATGGGGTATTTTTCGTGGGAGTGGCAAAGGACTGGGGTATTTGAAGTGGTTTGCTTTTTAGTGTGGTTTGTAGGTGCTTCGAGGTTGTGAATGTGTGTCAGCTGTGTTGTTTTCAAATCCATCCAAGTTGGTGTTGTATATTACTGTGGTGGCCATGAACCACAGTGGTCCAGACCACCATTGGAGGACCACCACATGCAAAAAGAACAGATGATGAAGGGAATAAAGAGCAAATCAAACACTCACCACCAGTCACTGGTCTGGGTTCAATCCATCGTTATTTTTCTTGCCACGTCACCCCAGTTCAGACTAAGCCATATGCAAATCAGTCTTGACCCTGTTACCCATGAGAACAGGCCAGGTCCTCCCTGAACCAGAAACTAGCATCCTGGAACCGGTTTCAGGGTATCACTCTTCATCAGACAGGCTAGCTTGAATCTGGTGGCATACCAAGCACGGGACCCACAACTGGGCATACCCTTCCCACTTGTGGCGACAAATGGAAAAACAACAGATGATGAATGGAATGCAGAACAAATCAAATATTCACCCCCATCACAGATCTGGGTTTAACCCATCAGTTTTTTTGCTTGCCATGCCATTCCAGTTTGGACCCAGCCATATGCAAATCAGTCTTGACCCTGTTCCCCATGTGAACACTCCAGCCTAAACTGCCAGGCTAGGTCCTCCCTGAACCAGAAATATGCATCTTGGGACCGGTTTCAGGGTATCACCCTTCATCAGCCAGGCTAGCTTGAATCTGGTGGCATAGCAAGCACCGGACACACTTCTGGGCATACCATTCCCACTTGGGGCGACAAATGCGAAAACAACAGATGATTGACAGAATGCAGTGAAAATCAAACATTTACCCACAGTCACAGATCTGGGTTTAATCCTTCAGTTTTTTTGCTTGCGATGCCACACCACAGCATGACTGCCACTGGAATTTTGAAGTTGTAATAAGTTTGGTTGTTAGTTGACGGGTTGTCGGCGCTGGTGGTCAGATCATTTCTTTCTCGCCCTCCAACATACTGGCTGTGTTGTTTTTATGACTGAGTTTTGCCTGTCCTGCCTGTGTAACTCATAATACAGCTGTCTGTATGACTGCCAGCATTGCAGTCGTTTGGCGGCCACCACTATGGCGGTCTGGTGCTCCGACCGCCCAAGTCATATTCAGGCCCTATATGTACGTACTAATAACACTTCCAAAGTATAGTTGGGCATACTGTATTACACTACATAACAATGCAACACAAACTGACACTGAACAACGAACTAAATAAAAGCAACAAAATAACATATGCTAACCAGACTTATCCATATCCATAAAAGCTCTTGTCTGTCAAACAGAAACAGTGACCCATGGCTGACACAAGTTAAATCCACCTTAAAATGACACTAATAAAGTACAAAATACAAGTAGCTGTAGATAAATGGCTGCTAATTTAAAATACAAAAAAACTATCTTTCTATGTAAAATTGATAGAAATGTTACAATTTTTTTTTAAAGTATGGAAATATATATGTAAAAAATTGGTAAAGCGTTTAAAAGTTATCAAACTATGACCTAAACAAACACAAATATATATGTAAAATTTATATTAAATAGTACTATAGAAATATTATGATATTAAATATCACTAATTAATACTATTAAAAATGAACTAAAAAAATGTAAAAATGCATTTTACTTTACAATATACTATATTTAGAAAAGTATGTCTATGAAAAATGATTATGTATCATTTGTCTACAAACTTTACCTGGCAATTTACAAATCAATTTCACCATGTATGGAGAGGGCGGGGTCTTGAACGAGGAGGTTTTTTTTTGGTCCAAAGCTGTGCCACTTAACAAGTGCTCCACCACCTCCCAAAAAATCAAAAGGTCATTGAGGCTGTCACCAATGGCCTGGGTTGTTTTCACACCCTCTAACGGACATCGGCTGCATACTACCTCTAGAAACACAGTAGAAATCCACAGTTTACTGTGCTAGACAGCTTATTTTCCCTGCCACCATGTGATTTCAGTTCCTCACCAGGTGATCACGTGAAGGGAGCTTTAACACACGGTTGCACTGTCTGAGTTAGCAGGTCTGATACATTTTTTTAAATTGTATGTCTTAAATGTGTTTTAAAGATATAGCACAGGTGATACTAAACCAAAATTGTATATAACAAGTTGAACCACTGTAACATGTGAAAACTATGTATTGTTTTCTTTCTAAAAATGTATGCATCATAAATAAAAAACAAAAATGTACATCATTTGAAATAAATACAATACAAACATAAATAATATGTAAAAACCTTCAACGTCAAGGGCATCATTTTGAGGCTGGCAGTCTTGAGACCATCAGCCCCATTGTGGCAGTGAGGGCCGCTGCTGCTGTGGTGGTCTGCAAGCCACATTAAGACCCTGGCAGTCAGAATGCCAGGGTTGTGCAGTCTCTGCTGGGATTGGTGATTCCTAAGGGTTGATGGCAGGTGCAGGTCGTAATCTGCATGCAGCTCTGCCCTGTGGATTACAACATTGTTCTCTGCCAACATTTTCATGTCAGTTTCACCCCCATGAAAAGGCTGGCAGAAAACAGGTGCAGGGATCCACATGGGGGCACCTGTTCTGCCCATCCACTTGGCATGGGCAGTGCAGGGGTCCACTGCCCAGCGCTCTTGAAATGTTCACTGTCTGCTGTGCGGTTAGTAAACATGCCAGGGTGCTTGTGCACCCTGCCCGCAACAGCATTGCCACCGGCTCAATTTAGAGCCGGAGACAATATTGCCACCTGTTTCCCACTAGACTGACAGACAGAAACCTAATTTTCCTCCCGTCATCAGAGCAGGAAACTCCTAATAGGTCTGGTGGGGTGGTCACCACTATGATGGCAGCCACTCTTTTGGGAGTTTGGTGGACAGGTTATCATGCCTGTCACGCTCATAATTAGGCCCCTATTGAACATTATCATCAAAAAGTACACACTACACAAAAATACGAACAACAATCCATTGTGGGGAAGAAGTTTAACACTAAGGGCTTCATTACGAGTGTGGCAGTCTTATGATCACCACACTCGTGGTGGCGGTCTGGTTCGCCACCTATGCAGTGGCCCAACCACCACATTACAACCCTGGTGGTCGAACCATCAGCTCCATCAGGGTCTTGGATCCCAGTGGTCTGACATTGATCCTAATCTGCCAGGACAGCCCTGCATGCGCCGCGGCCTTGCGGTGCTGCCCTGTGAAATACAACCTCATTCTCCACCAGCCTTTTCATGACGGGAACACCGCCATGAAAAGGCTGGTGGAGAACAGGTGCAGAGGGCCACAGGTGGGCCCCCTACTACTCATGCACTTGGCATGAGCAGTGCAGTGTCCCCCCTGCCCAGCACCATTGCAATGTTCATATTGTGAGGGTGCTGGTGCATCCTGCTGGGTACAGCATTGCCGCTGGCTGAATTACGAGCCGGAGACAATGCGGTAGCCTGTTTCCCACTAGGCTGGAGGGCTCAAACCTAGGTTGCCGCCTGCCAGCCTAGCAGGAAACTCTTAATGTGTCTGTCAGGGAGGTAGCCAGTATGGCGTCAAACTCCCCATCAGAATTTCAGCAGACAGTGAAAACTGGCTGCCAAATTCCTAAGCAGGCCCTAAAAATGTGGGAGTCAGTATTCCAAATACAACGTAAACCATTTTTAGGAAGCTGTTGGACACTAAGGAGCTTAGATTTCCAGATCTCCCTCCAATCTACATCATTTTGGGAAAATGTTTGACACTAAAGAGGAAACAATTACCATTCCAAGTTCAATCTAATACAGTGGTTTCTAAACTATTTAGGACCACAGCCCACTTCTTACAAAAAAAACTTACACGACTGTCACAATTCTTACACTTTGATTGTAAATGAACTAACAACCATGATTTAATTCTAGTGCACACCAATGGGAATCTACATTACAAAACAATAATAATGAATGTTAACTGTTTTACAAACTAATTTTAACATAATCATGTTCATAAACTATTGATCATTACAATATTAATCATATCCTTTCCTACTTCGACTACAACAATCGATTGCATTTGCCAAGTCTTTTTGAACATTGCAGTAATCATCATGTCCTTTCTCAGTTTCCGTTGTAGCTTCCAAAGCCGTCTCCGAGGCTATAAAAGCAGCCCGCCCCTCACACATAAGCGGGTTATTCTTGGCAGAGATGGAGGTCTGGTGTTTTCTCTGGCCGTGCTCGTTTTCCTGGGGATGCTCTTCCTTCCCATTTCCCAGTGAGTCAGCGTGTCATTACGAATTGCAAAAGCAGAATTCCCAGAATGTTTTCAGTCACCATCAGGTAGGGTATCGATGGTTATTTATAGGATTAAAAGAACAGCAACCCAATAGCAATGTCACACGTTTACGGTTTAGTTTTTGAGTTCCTATGACAAAGCTCATTGTCCAGTGAACTTTTGTCAAGTGTTTAAACATTGAAGGCAACGTCGTGATGAACAATATTGATTTATTGATGATTGTCGTAATTTTCATGATGTTCTCAGAAAGCAAGAAACAAAATCAAAAGTGAACCTTTCTCTACTGTTAAAACAGTGAAGTCAATGTCGTAATGAACAATCTTTATTTACCGATGATTGTCATGCTTTTAATGATGTTCACCTAAATTAGGGAAAAAAAATAAAAGTGAACTTTGTTGAGTATTAAAATATTCAATACAATGTCATCATGAACAATATTTATATACCAATGATCGTTATAATGTTCATGATATTCATATAAAGCAAGAAACAAAACCGAAAGTGAATCGAAAAGGAGAAAGAATCATAAACACGAGAAAGAAGTAAATCTAATGAAATTATATGGTTTGATAATGGTTTTAGGATATTTAACAAATAATTCAAAGTGATACAAACATTAACCGTTTTGAAGTATTATAAAGTGTATTCTAATCAACCCTAAGACAAAAGAGGGTCACATCTTTCACTTTATTGGTGACTTTTTTTGGACCTTGATATTATAATTACTGAGAGAGAAAAGACAGGATTCTAATTATTATACTCTGCTTACAGATCTCCCTCCCCGCAGTACCTTCCCTAAATCCCTTCCCCTAGTCTTGCCATTCTAATCATAGTCAGAGCTGCCGGAAGGTGGGCCTCTTGAGGGTACTGCTCCCGAGAACCAATCAAACGAACCGTGACAATGACCCACCTAGCTGAAATGGACATGAGGCAGGCGTTTTTTGGTAGAATTAAAGCATTGTGTAGTACTGCATTGTTATTTACAGACAGCACATTTTCCCTTGAAATGGGCCCTAAATTTGTAGAGACATTCAGTTTCACTAATTAAACTATATTGCTTACAAATGATAATGTCTGAATATTGGGATTCAGTGAAAATGTATCATTTGTTTACCACCAAGTAGTGTCTTGATTTGTTTTGATCCTAGCAAAATATTTGTTTCTATCACACTTCATAATTGCAAAAAATATGTTCTACTTATGTTTTCCTAAATGCTAAATGTGTACAGTTCATTTGCAGTTATTTATATTGTGTTGTGTGTCATAAAAACTTACAACCTATAGACATTCACTTAAAAAACCTGTAACCTAGCAGGATTGCCACATAACTCACTTCACTTTTCTTTCTCTGACTGCAAAGTGAGAGAAGACTGTAAATAGCAATTACCATGTCTTTCAAGCCCAGCAAGTGTGTCAAGACAAATACAAAGTTTAGAGGCATCTTTATTTATTGCTTGAACTTTGGCAACCCACAAAATAGTGACTCACTTTGCGAAACAATGACACTGACCCAATTTGGGAAGGTGTTGGGCACTAAAAGGGCAATATTTATAATTGCTATTCCCAGTGCATTTTAAAACATTTTGGGAGAGATGTTGGACACTAAAGGTGTAACACGATCCATATTTTTTCAAATTCAACTTTATAACAATTAAAAACAAATTAATATAATTTATATGTATTTCTAAACTGCATAACTACTCAAAAAATAACACAAAAGAATACTAAATGAAACAACAAAATTATTATCAACATTTAAAAAGAAATAAAAATAACATTTAAAAATTATCCAAAATTAAAACTTAAACATAATACAAATAATAATATCTATAAAATATTTTAAAACTAAATTTTACGTTTCTGAAACAACTTTACTAAAAACATAAAATATAATAACAATTACAGAATATGTGCTTGAAATGTGATTATATTTACTTATATATTAAAAATAAATAATTAAAACATATAAAGTATTAGAATAGCATATTTTGTTTAGGAATTAAGGCAATAAACACATACAATAACTGCACCTACACAAAAGAAGAGTATATTTTAAAATATTACAACAAATTTATAATTAATATAAATATTTAAAATTTAAATAATTAATCATACTTAACATTTTAACATTTAAAATTCATTTAATACATTTAAAATTAGAAAATTTAAATTTCATTTTTAGATATTTACTAATACAATACTTCAATTGCAAACCATTAAATACAATTTAAGTCTAAAACAAATAATCACCAACCTCCTAATCCTATCCCCCATAAGCCAAACATCCTGCTAATGTAAATTTTAATGTACAAATATAATACATAGAAATGCTTGATTAGCTCAGCAAATAAAAACATATTTTAAATTTATAAAACCAAATAAATATATTCAAAGCAATTTCTAATGTGAAATAAAGGTTAACTAAATATGACAGTAATACATGAATATACTTTGATTGTTCACAATTTTTGTTATTTTATTTTTGATGAACACATATTATACAAACCATATAAAATACATATACAATTGAATAAATATTAGCTACGATCTGGAAATAACACAATTTAAAACATACATTTATAACTCAAATTAAATATATTTCAGAACTTTAAATATTGTCAAAAACAAAAAATATGCGATTGGGTAGTAGAAATGCCCACTAGACACTAGGGAGTTTTTTTTTGTTATTGAATAAGGGGAGCGGCCTTTGGGCAAGGGCTGCTCCCCAGGGGGGCAATTTCTTTTTAGGTGATTTCTGCCTCCCAGGGGCAGATCCATCTGTTATAATTAGGCTGATCTGCCCCCTGGGGGGACAGAAACACCTAGACATGAGTGATATATATATTGTTTTGGTTACTTTATCTTTTTTATATATGGAGAGCGGCCCCTTAGGCAAGGGATCGCTCCCCTGGGGGGCAAATTGTATTTAGGCCATTTCTGCCCCCTTGGGGGAGGATCAACCTACTTTTATCAGTCCAATCTGCCCCCTAGGGCGGCAGAAACCACTAGACACCAGGGATTTTTTTTGTCAGTTTCTTATGAGGGGAGCGACCCCTTAGGCAAGGGTCGCTCCCCTCAGGGGGCAAATTTGTTGTAGGCCATTTGTGTCCCCAGGGTAAGAAAATCCTAAACACCAGTGATTATTTTTTTTTTATTTTTTTTTTTTATATGTGGGGAGCAACCCCATAGGCAAGAGTCATTCCCCTGGGGGGCAAATTGTCTTTAAAGCCATTGTCTATTTTTATTAGGCCAATCTGCCGCCAAAGGGGGGCAGAAACAACTAGACAACAGGGATTTTTAATTTTTTACGTCAATTTCATGCAAGGGGAGAGACTCCTTAGGCAGGGGTCGTTCCCCAGGGGGGGCAATTTATTTTAGGCCATTTCTGCCCGTCTGGGGACAGATCTGCCTATTTTTATTAGGCCGATCTGCCACTGGGGGGGGGCAGAACCCACTTAGGCACCAGAGATTGATGTGTGTGTATGTGTGTGTGTTTTACATAACTGTTGGCCACATCTGCCCCCCCTTGGGGGCAGATTGGCCTATTTTTCGATGGCCCATCCACCCCCAAGAGGGGCAGAAACCCCACCAGAGACCACTGAAGATTTTCTTTTTCAAAATAAGAGGGTGGGGGTATATCCATTCCCCCCTACTCCGCTAAATAAAGCCAAAGGTATTCTGCCCACCAGGGGCAGATGGGGCAATTACCCCTGACCCACACCTGGAGGGGCAGAAAGTCTACTAGATGCCAGGTAATTAAAAAGAAATAGCGGGGTGGCTACCAACCAGTATGGGCTTGGTTATGCCCCCACCCCAACTGAAGGGGGTAACAGTCTTTCAGCTCTCCCCTGCACACTAAAACATTCTATCCCACGGCAAGCAAGAGAACATTTGATTATTTTGGGTGTTGGTTTTACATTTGGGCCATGAGAGCTTGGCTAGCTCTCAAAATCATCCCACTTGGGATGGTGAGGGCTTCACTTTTTGGACTTTGGGACGCTGCCATGTAAAATAATCCACAAGACCTAGACACATCTGGAAACTAAACATCTGGGTGATTCTAGGGTGGTGTGCTTCACATGCACCCTGCACTATTTTCTTACTCACAATGCCCTGGAAACCTCCACCTTTTCTGGAAATCACACATTTTTCCCACATTTTTGTGATGGAACCTTCCGGCATATGAAGGAATCCACAAAATTCTCCCACACTTGTCAGCCTAAAGATGTTTATGTTCAAACTGCCCTTTTGGACCCGCTTTGGTTCCCCCTCAATTTCGACATGTTTTTGGTTCTTCCCTTTCACAGGCACTTGGCCCACCTACACAAGTGAGGTATCATTTTTACCGGGAGACTGAGAGGAACATTGCGTGGTAGGAAATTTGTCCCGGTGCAGTGATCCCACACAGAAATGTGGAAAAAAAATGATTTTTCTGCTAAATTTGAGGTTTGCTGAGGATTCTGTGTAAGAAAACATTGGGGGATCAACTCAAGTCACACCTCCCTGGATTCCCCAGGGTGTCTAGTTGTCAGAAATGCTTGGGTTTGGTATGTTTTCCTATATGACTGTTGAGTCCAGGACCAAAAACATTGGTCCCCACCACCCGCAAAAACAGGTAGTGTAGTATTTGATAATTTTGATGTGTCCACATAGTGGTTTGGGGCATTTCCTTTTGCGGGCACTAGGCCTTCCCACACAATCGAGGTACCATTTTTTATCATGAGACTTGGGGGAACGCTGGGTGGAAGGAAATTTGTGGCTCCTCTCAGATACCAGAACTTTCTGTCACCAAAATGTGAGGAAAAATAGTTTTTTGGGCCAAATGTTGAGGTTTTCAAAGGATTCTGGGTAACAGAACCTGGTGAGAGCCCCACAAGTCACCCCATCCTGGGTTCCCGTAAGTGTCTAGTTTTAAAAAATGCACAGGATTGGTAGGTTTCCCTACATGCCGGCTGAGCTAGAGGCCAAAATCACAGCTTGGCACTTTGCAAAAAACAGCTCTGTTTTCTTTAGAAAAATGTGATGTGTCCACATAGTGTTTTGGGGCATTTCATTTCGCGGGCACTAGGCCTACCTACACAAGTGAGGTACCATATTTATTGGGAGACTTGGGGGAACACTGGGTGGGAGGAAATTAGTGGCTTCTCTCAGATTTCAGAACTTTCTGTTACTGAAATGTGAGGAAAAAGTGTTTTTTGGCCAAACTTTTAAGGTTTGCAAAGGATTCAGGGTAACAGAACCTGGTGAGAGCCCCACAAGTCACCTCATCCTGGATTCCCCTAGGTGTCTAGTTTTCAAAAAATGCACAGGTTTGGTAGGTATCCCTAGGTGCCAGATGAGATAGAGGCCAAAATCCACAGCTTGGCACTTTGCAAAAACAGCTCTGTTTTCTTTGAGAAAATGTGATGAGTCCATGTTGTGTTTTGGGACATTTACTGTCACTGGTGCTAGGCCTACCCACACAAGTGAGGTACCATTTTTATGTAGAGACATGGGGGAACGCTGGGTGGAAGAAAATTTGTGGCTCCTCTCAGATTCCAGAACTTTCTGTCACTGAAATGTGAGGAAAAAGTGTTTTGTTGGCCAGATTTTGAGGATTGCAAAGGATTATGGTTAACAGAACCTGGTGAGAGCCCCACAAGTCACCCCATTCTGGATTCCCCTTGGTGTCTGGTTTTAAAAAATGCACAGCTTTGGTAAGTTTCCCTAGGTTCCGGCTAAGCTAGAGGCCAAAATTCACAGCTAGGCACTTTAAAAAAACACGTCCGTTTTCTTTGGGAAAATGTGATGTATCCATGTTGCATTTCTTGTCGTGGGCATTAGGCCTACCCACGCAAGTGAGGTACCATTTTTATCGGGAGACTTGGGGGAACACAGAATAGCAGAACAAGTGTTATTGCCCCTTGTGTTTCTCTACATTTTTTCCTTCCAAATGTAAGACAGTGTGTAAAAAAGACGTCTAATTGAGAAATGTCCTGTAATTCACATGCTAGTATGGGGACCCCAGAATTGAGAGATGTGCAAATAACCACTGCTTTTCAACACCTAATCTTGTGCTCATTTTGGAAATACAAATGATTTCTTGATACCTATTTTTCAATCTTTACATTTTAGGAAAATGAATTGCTGTATACCTGTTACAGAATGAAAACTGATTGCAAGGAGCAGCTCATTTATTGGCTCTGGGTACCTATGGTTCTCGATGAACCTACAATCCCTATGTATCCCCACAACCAGAAGAGTCCAGCAAATGTAACAGTATATTGCTTTAAAAAATATGACATCGCAGAAAAAATTTCCAGAGTAAAACGTGGAGAAAAATGGGTGTATTTTTCACCTCAATTTCAATATTTCATTATTTCAGCTGTTAAACCTTGTAGGATCTACACAAATTACCTCTTGCTGAATTCTGAATTCTGTCTACTTTTCAGAAATGTTTAACTTTTGGGATCCAGCATTGGTTTCACACCCATTTCTGTAACTAACTGGAAGAAGGCTGAAAGCACATAAAATAGTAAAAAATGGGGTATGTCCCAGTAAAATGCCAAAATTGTATTGAAAAACTGATTCAAGTCTGCCTGTTCCTGAAAGCTGGGAAGATGGTGAGGATAGCACTGCAAACACTTTGTTGATGCCATTTTCAGGGGAAAAACCACAAGCCTTTGCCTGCAGCCTTTTTTCCCATTTTTAAGAGAAAAACAAAACGTTTGCAGTATTTTGGCTAATTTCTTGGTCTCCTTCAGGAGAACCCATAAAGTCTGGGTACCTATAGAATTCCTAGCATGTTGGAAAAAAGGACACAAATTTGGCGTGGGTTACTTTTGTGGACAAAAAGTTATGAGGGCCTAAGCGCGAACTGCCCCAAATAGCCAAAAAAGGCATGACACCTGAGGGGGAAAAGGTCTGGCAGTGAAGGGGTTAAAAAATAGCATACTAAACAGCATTATATACAATGATATAATGGTAAACATCACATTTTACCATAAAAAAGTCTAAAAATGATATAATCACCAAATATAATTGTGTTTTTGATACTTTTTACTTCACAATATTCCTTCAAAAGTATTTTGGTATCTCAATTGTTTTTAAATATTCTGTCCAAACACTGCCTAGCCTTCACCCCAAAGGACATGGTGTGCTGAAATGAAATCATTGTGTATAAGAATGTCCTTCTAGGGATAAAACAGTACATTTTTCAAAATCACCAAATCAATAAATCTAGGCTCCTTATTAATAATTCAGTGCTTCTTGTTTCTATGTGGATCAATGTATTTACAAAATAGTTCTATAACACAAACCAATACAAAATGTGCAAAGTACAGGGTCAAGACTAACATAAAGTTAAAAAGCAATAGTGAAGGTAGCTGAGTTGTGGGTGGTTACTGCGTTGTGGTATAGAATGAGTCTTTTCTGAATTGGAGCAGCTTTGAGGCATTCTTGATGGATAAAAAATGTTGTTTCAGATTCTGAGCCTGATTACAAGTTTGGTGGTTGGAAAACTAGACTGCAAGCCCCATGATGAGGAGACAACCATCGAGGTGGCGGTCTCCCCACTGGTCCTATTATAACTTTCCCAATGGGCTGATGGACAGGAACCAAGGTTCTGCAACCCTCTATATTTGTTATCTGTGATTGTACCGCCATGAAAAATTTGGCCGAGAACAACATTGTAGTCAGCAGCCCTGGCTGATTACAAACAAGACCCCCATCATTCCATTGGGATCCCTAATCCTGGCGGGGATGACGGTAGGTTGGCAGGTCTGCCCACCAACCTCGTAGTGTGGCGGTCAGATCATCACTGTCGATGCAGTCCGACTGCTACCGCAAGGCTGGCGGTCTTCAGACCACCAGCCTTGTAATAAGGCCCTCTTTTCACCTAGGTGGAAAAGGCTTGCATCATTGGCTTTTCTTTTTTGTACTTCTTCATTTGCAGTCAAATAGTGTTCTGTCTGCAGACGTGCCAAGAAGAGATGATGAGGTTGTCAGCAATGTAAGCTGGTGCTGGCTGTAATGGCTTTGTAAATGATGCAGCTGGTTTTAAAGATGGTGCTAGTCGACAAGGGAAGCTAATAGAGTTCCATCACAGCGGTGTAATTTAATCATCTATCTTCCGGCCCTGAGTGAGATGTGCTGCAGAGCTTAGGGTAACCATACAGGTTGTTTGCGTAGAGTATGGGAGGCCATGAAGTGGGGTGTTATCACCATCCAGATGTGAGCGTACAAGGGCTTGAACAGTCAAAAGTAATGTTCTGGAATATACGGTCTCCCTTTATTTGGAGGGGGGAGAGTTGGTATGATACAGTCTTTTTTGCCAATGTGTTCCTTGAGGGTGAGGTTGGTATACAGGGTGAATCCAAATGATTTAGCATTAGCTGAACATAGGAGCTCTATGCTGTCAAGGTTCCTGTCATTGAATCAGGGTTGTACTGCTTTTTGTTTGTTTTTTATTGGAAAATAACAGGAAATATGTCTTGGTTGGGATGATCTTCAGATACATGCTCTGCATATAGGTCTGGGCAATGTACAGACAGTGTTCGAAACATTGGATGTCTGAAAGAAGACTGTCAAAAAGACTAGTGTTTCATCAGCATATTTGTCTATCATTATTCTTTTACCTCTGAGTAGAGCATCAGCTGGTCCAGGCAGTGTATGAAGGTGACTGTGGACAGTATGGAACCCTGGGAGACACCATAGATCGTAGGGATCCTTTGGGACCTTGAAGTGCCCATTTGAACAAACTGGTGTAGGTATAAGTAAATATTATACTGACCTGCAGTTGACTCCGCTATTGAAATCCCCTTGCCAATCTTCCAACTGTCAGAGGCCTGCTGTCATTTGAACTTAGAAAGTCTACATAGGGCAGGTCATCTGACATTCAAAGTTCATCATTGGAGGGGGCCTGGAATAACCGTGTACCCCCTCTTGTAGTGACAATATCTAAAAACCTAATTGCATGTGTTGGTGCTCAAGGAGAGAGCAAGAGCTACCTTGTCTCCCTTAAATAGAGAGATTACCACAATTTTACAGAATCTCTGAGCACCTTAATGTGAGTCTACTCTGTATACTTGGTAATTATTTGGACTTTATTCTCATCCAATCAAACCTCCATTGCCCATGCCAACAAATGTTTCATCAATACTGCCTTTGTCACAGTCGACTTCTTCAGGGCTATAAAAGAATTATTATAGATATAAACATGATTTTTAGGAAGGATTTCATTTAATAGATTGTTCCATAACCAAATTGAAATTCAGACACTTGTGCTCATTGGGGAGGTAGTGAAAGAGACTGGTGATTGTCACGTAGGGAAGGAAGAGTCTGTCGAAACCACACATATGCCAAAATTACTAAAGTGATCACCTATTTGAAGACCAATAGTCCCATCCCTTCTTGCATATTAGTAGTCCTTAAATACTAATACCTACATACCTAAACATCTTGATCTCTTTGAATCATACGTTAGTGTCTCATTGCATCCCTCCAAGTTGCAAATCTCCTATGATTCAAAGTAATGCACGTTAAGGGCCTCATTATGAGTTTTACGGTCAGACTGCCAGACCGCCATGGTGACGGTCCCAGAAACACCACCTTGATGGCAGTCTTACAGACCACCCACATCTGGAAAAAAGATGTCCGACCTCCGGCGCCACTGGATTCAAGCTAGCCTAGCTGATGAATTGTGATACCCTGGAACCGGTCCTAGGATGCTTGTTTCTGGTCCAGAGAGGACCTGGCTTGACAGTTCGGGCTGGACTGTTCCCATAAGGAACAGGGTCAAGACTGATTTGCATATGGCTGGGTCCAACCTGGGGTGGCGTGGTGAGCAAAAAAACTATGGATTAAACCCAGATCTGTGTGACTGGGGGTTAATGTTTGATTTGCTCTGCATTCCGTCCATCATCTGCTCTTTTTGCATTTGTCGCCCCAAGTGGGAAGGGTATGCCCAGACGTGGGTCCCGTGCTCGATGCGCCACTGGATTCAAGGTAGCCTAGCTGATGAAGGGTGATACCCTGAAACCGGTCCAAGAATGCTTGTTTCCGGTCCAGGGAGGACGTGGCTTGGCAGTTCGGGCTGTACTGTTCCCATAAGGAACAGGGTCAGGACTGATTTGCTTATGGCTGGGTCCAATCTGGGGTGGCGTGGTGTGCAAAAAAAATACAAAATAACGATGGATTAAACCCAAATCTGTGTGACTGGGGGTGAATGTTTGATTTGCTATGCATTCCGTCCATCATCTGCTCTTTTCGCATTTGTCGCCCCAAGTGGGAAGGGTATGCCCAGAAGTGGGTCCCGTGCTCGATGCGCCACTGGATTCAAGGTAGCCTAGCTGATGAAGGGTGATACCCTGAAACCAGTCCTAGGATGCTTGTTTCCGGTCCAGGGAGGACCAGGCTTGGCAGTTCAGGCTGGACTGTTCCCATAAGGAACAGGGTCAAGTCTGGTTTGCATATGGCTGGGTCCAACCTGGGGTGGCGCGGTGAACAAAAAAACGATGGATTAAACCCAGATCTGTGTGACTGGGGGGAATGTTTGATTTGCTCTGCATTCCGTCCATCATCTTTTTTTTTCTGCAATTGTCGCTCCAAGTGGGAAGGGTATGCCCAGAAGTGGGTCCCGTGCTCACTGCGCCACTGGATTCAAGCTAGCCAAGCTGATGAAGGGTGATACCCTGAAACCGGTCCAAGGATGCTTGTTTCCGGTCCAGGGAGGACGTGGCTTGGCAGTTCGGGCTGTACTGTTCCCATAAGGAACAGGGTCAGGACTGATTTGCTTATGGCTGGGTCCAATCTGGGGTGGCGTGGTGTGCAAAAAAAATACAAAATAACGATGGATTAAACCCAAATCTGTGTGACTGGGGGTGAATGTTTGATTTGCTATGCATTCCATCCATCATCTGCTCTTTTTGCATTTGTCGCCCCAAGTGGGAAGGGTATGCCCAGAAGAGGGTCCTGTGCTCGATGCGCCACTGGATTCAAGGTAGCCTAGCTGATGAAGGGTGATACCCTGAAACCAGTCCTAGGATGCTTGTTTCCGGTCCAGGGAGGACCTGGCTTGGAAGTTCAGGCTGGACTGTTCCCATAAGGAACAGGGTCAAGTCTGGTTTGCATATGGCTGGGTCCAACCTGGGGTGGCGCGGTGAACAAAAAAACAATGGATTAAACCCAGATCTGTGTGACTGGGGGAAATGTTTGATTTGCTCTGCATTCCGTCCATAATCTTTTCTTTTTGCAATTGTCGCTCCAAGTGGGAAGGGTATGCCCAGAAGTGGGTCCCGTGCTCACTGCGCCACTGGATTCAAGCTAGCCTAGCTGATGAAGGGTGATACCCTGAAACCGGTCCTGGGATGCTTGTTTCCTTTCCAGGGAGGACCTTGCTTGGCAGTTTGGGCTGGATTGTTCCCATAGGGAACAGGGTCAAGACTGATTTGCATATGGCTGGGTCCAACCTGGGGTGGCATGGTGAGCAAAAAAACAATGGATTAAACCCAGATCTGTGGGACTGGGGATGAATGTTTGATTTGCTCTGCATTCTGTCCATCATCTGTTCTGTTCTTTTTGTGACCTCCAGCCCCAACAGCACAGCGACCAACCACTGACAATTTTACAAGCCCAGTGTTGCAGTGGCTGGCACCTATGGTCGTCAGCCAATGGCAGTATGAACCACAGCTCTTCACCGTCAACAAAGTAATACACAATGGCACATTAAATGGATTTCAAAACAACACAGCTGACACACATTGCCACACTATACATACCTGTAAAGGACCCTATAAAAAACACCCCTTCACAAACCACAATCATTTGCATTTCCACAGTAAGACCCAGCAAGACAGAGGGACGTTTTCCCACACTGCACACATACTAGGCACCATTTTCTTTCACCATCCCAAACAACATACTGCACACTTTTGACCAGTAACGCTCTTTTGCACCACCTATCTTTAGTGAGCCACTGTTACTCTTCTATATATATATATTTTTCTCCACAAAGTCATGTTCCAAACATTCCCGTTTCATAGCTGAAGAGGTAAGAGTCATGGTGGATGACATCATAAGAGTAGAGCCACAATTGTCTGGAGCACAAGTCCAGCACACTCCTCTCAGAAGGAAAATGGAAATGTGGGACATAATAGTCAACAGAGTGAATGCTGTAGGCACTACTTTACGCACAAGGAAGGACATCAGGAACAGGTGGCACGACCTCAGGGGAAAGATCCATTTCCTGTCCTCTAGGTACCAGCTGCAGGCAGAGAAGACTTGCAGTGGGCCTCCCACTCTCCCCTTACAACTCTATCCATTGGAGGAGAAGGCCTTGGCCATCCTCCATCCCGAGGGCATGATAGGAATACCTGGGGGAGTGGAATGTGTCACAACACTAAAAATGCCACCAAAATGCTATGTTATGCATGCTCAGGGTTCGCCTTTAACCACTTTCACTGTCACTCCAGTCACTAGCCCAGTATCCACCAGTCCAAAGACTACTGTCTGGCATCTCACAATTGAAGTGTACTCACCTGGGGAGATAACATCTGTGTATGTTGTGTGTATTACAGGGACTGAAATGATTACAACTCCCAGCAGGCACTATTCTACAACTCCAAACACCAGACCATATACCTTTTTTCAAACTCACAATTGAAGTGTACCCAGCTGGGAGGATTACATTTGTCAACTGTGTGTAGTACAGGGACTGACATGACTACAACTCCAGCAGGCACCGTTACTATTACTCAAATCACCTGCCCATTGTCACCTTCTCCAAATACCCTTGTTTGTGAACTCCCAATTTCAGTGTACTCACCTGGGTGGATAACATACAAATAGTGTGTGTAGCACAGGGACTGACATGATTGCTAAGGCCGGGAGGCACTATTTCTGTTACTCCACTGAGCCAGCCCTGTGTCTTCTTCTCCAAATACCCTTGTTTGTTAACTCCCAATTGTAGTGTACTCACCTGGGAGGATAACATTTGTAAAGTGTGTGTACTAAAGAGAGTGACATGACTGCAACTCACAGCAGGCACTGTATCTCTAACTCCAAAGACCCCTGTGTCTTACCTCTCTATTGACATGTACTCACCTGGGAGGAAACCATTTGTATAGTGTTTGTAGTACATGAAGTTACATGACTTCAACTCACAGGAGGCTCTCTTACTGTCATTCTAACCACCAGTCCAGGTTTCACTTCTCCAAAAAACAAGTTTTAGAACTCACACATGAAGTGTACTCACATTTCTCAAGTGAATGAAGTAGAGGAAGTGACATGACTGCCACTACCAGGAGACTCTGGCCCTCATTATGACAATGGCGGTAAATGCCGCCTACCTGCACGGCGAGGGCCTCCAAAAGACCGTCGTCGTGGTTACCTACCATCCGCCATATCATGACAGTAGCTACGGTCATGGCGGCGGACAGGGGTAAGGTGGCGCTGCTGCCAGCAGCAGTGCCACGCCCGTAGAATGCCGCAGAACATATCATGACACATGATACGGCCTGGTGGTGTTCTGCTGGCAGACGCTGCTGCTGGCAGCAGCACCGTATCCCGTCTCCTGCCGGAGGACCCCCTGCAAGCAGGTAAGTCGGGTGCTCCGACAGGGGAGGCGGTGGGGGTGTTGTGTGTGTGTGACTGTTTTTGTGTACGTGCATGTGGGTGTGAGGCGTGTGGAATGCGTGTGTGTATGAATGGGTGTGAGTGTGTGTGTATGTTGTGTTGTGTGAATGCGTGTATGCTAGGATGTATGTCATTGTGTGTTGATCTGTGTGTGCATGAATGTATGCATGCGTGGGTGAATGTGAGTATGCATGTCTATGTCTGTGTGTGTGGTTGTTTGTATGTCGGGGGTCGGGAGGGAGAAGGAGAGGGTGGAGGAGGACTCTGGGGAGGGGGATGGGGAGACCCCTATCAGTGTCAGGGAAGGAATTCCCTGGCACTGATAGTGCCTACCGCCATGGTTTTCGTGGTGGTAAGATTGCCACGAAAACCATGGCAGTGTCATAATCCAGAGGGTGGGACTGTGATGGTTGCCAGGCTGGAGACTGAAGTCTCCAGCCCGGCGGTTGTTACCGCCTGTCAGGATACTTCAATTCGATTTCCTCAGAAGATAACTCCTCAGTCCCGACCCGAGCTACTCACAACGAATATTAATCCTTTGTGCTGAGTACCCTGGAGGGGGAAAGGGGAATGGGATGGTAGAGAGACTGCCACAGAGATGATGAACGCCAGTACTCAGTCTGCCTCTTCACATCTAAGATTGGATACAGCACCTGCAAGAGTCACAGTCGCAATTACTAGGGACATACAACATCAGTTTTTCACTTTCTACTCTCAACACTTAATTCTCTTTAATTCTATTATTTCTTCACTCACCCTGAGTTCTCTGTAGCCTTGCTTCTCTCTATAAATGATAGCTCTTCTTAAAAAAATGCTTATTACTGATTCTGGAAGAACTTCTCAAACTTTGTTAGAGATTGGTTTTATGTTGCTACATATATATATATAGTTGGTGATAATGCGTTCTTCAAATCAGCTGAAGTTATTTAATTTCTCCTGTCTTATTGTGACTTCTGTCAATACTTGTATTTGTAAATGCTTGTTTATTAAAGTTAGTTTCTCCTTTCTTACTTCGACATTTGTTGATAACTTGTATTTGTAAATGCTTGTTTATTACAGTTAGTTTCTCCTTCCTTACTTCGACATCAGTCGATAACTTGTAGTTGTAAATGCTTGTTTATTTAAGTTTGTTTCTCTTTTAAACTCTATTTTGGTTTATTACCAATTTGTAAATGCTTATTTGTTAACAGTTCGTATCTCCTTTAAACTTGGCCTCTGTTTATAACCTTGACATTTGTAGATACTTGCTCTTTTAAAGTTCGTTTTTTCTTTGACTTTAATATCTTAAACAAGAACCTTGTAAACATAAGGCTAATTCATACATTAACTCTGTAGCCTTGCCGACTTCCACGGGAACGGTCTACTATCAAACTCTTCGAATAAACCTTGACAATATTTATCAGTTTTCTGTAATATAATCTTCAAATGTAATTTTACCTCACAGGAGTTTCTGTTCTGAAGAGCGCTCTCTCTCCACACAGCTGATTCCTGTCAGACCTCAGTTGAAGTGCAAGGCTTCCAGCTGGAGAGCTCGTAACCTAGCAACCAACCGATTGCAAGACTAGAACTGTAACTAACCTTCAGGACTCACAGCGGCCATCTTGGATCTTCTCTTCTTGATTCTTCCTTTGAAATAAGCGCAAGATTACTCTGCAAACCTTCTTCCAGTTTGGGCTTTGCTGTCTCCACTGAGGATATCTCTTTGCTTTTCTCATGCACTTCTTTGATTTGACTTGGCAAGTTTGTGTGGTCATGACACCGCCCTGGCGGACGGAGTGGTACATTGGCGGTTTGGCTTCAGCCAAACAACGAATGTCATATTTTGGGGAAAGGTACCGCAATCCTGTTGGCAGTACCTTTCTCCAAAATAACGCCGCCCACCAGGGTCATAATGAGGGCCTCTGTCTCTCCAACTCCAAACACAAGCCTAGTGTTTACTTGTCCAAATACCCTTGTTTGCTAACGCTCAATTAAAGTGTACCCACCTGGGAGGATAACATTTGTCAAATATTACAAAGTAGAGGGTAGCGACCTGACTACAAGGCCCCGTTTTGCTAACTCCTATATCAGCCTAGTATGCAGCACTTGTCATAATGCATTGTTTAGTGAACTCTCAAATGAAGTTTACTCATCTGAGAGCATATCAATTGTCAAGTGTTAGGAAGTAGTGAGAGTGACCTGACTGCAACTTTCAGGATGTACTGTTCAAGTGACTCCAAACACCAGAACAGTGGTATTTTGTCCAAAAGTCTCCACCTGCTAACTCTAAAATGAAGTTTACTCACCTGGGAGGGACCAAGATACAGATCTTGTTCAACCTAGAGATGTGTCTTGCTACCCAGCTCCATCTTGACATGCTGGCCCAAGCTGAAAATATTGAGGACAGAAAGGACACCTTACCCTGTGTGCAAAACAATGATCCCAAAGGTCTCAAAATACATCACCAGAATTGTATTGGCAGCAGACACATTCACAAAACACTGACCACATGATGACTTCAATCACATATACAACAAACACATGGGTCTGCCTGCATAACAATCAACTAGGCCTCAAAATGGTAAAGTCACATCCTGCCTCCCACTGTTTTGCCTGCACTGGTGGCAAGATGTAATTCTCAGACCATCCTCACACGTCCTAATAACCTGAAAAATTCAGCAGCTGCTTGACTTAAATGGAATTGGCAGGCTTCACAAATGTCAGATCAATGCAACCAATAGCATGTATACCTGTCACAATAAGATAACCTGTAAATCAATTAAGTAAACAGGGTTTGAAAAATGTCACTCTAAACTTTTGGAGGTAGATGTCACAATACAACCAGTAACATTGAAGGTTTCACATCAACAGGTTGACTCAGAAATATGTGTGAAACGTGGGAGGCCCACAACACCAACAAGGCCTCCCTAACAAGGGAACATCCAGCAAATAATCCAGGCGGTGCAGGTGGCAAGACACCCACCACTGCCAGCAAGTGACCTCTTCCTAAAGGATCTCCTTTGTGTGCCACAAATTCACTCTGTTGACTGTTATTCAACCACCTTCCATTTCCTATAGGAGGAGTACACTGGACTCTGGACTTACAATTATGTGGCATCTATTTCAATGATTTAATCCACCATGACTGGACCCCTCATTGTTATTTTCAACCAAGCCCCAATATTATTTTAAGGCACACATTTTCAATAAATCCACCTATCACAAAGTCATTGGCTGCTTGCTTCTATTCCATAATTTGCTACATATAGATGTAAAACTATGTGAAGCAAATGAGGAAGACACAAGATACTAATGCAAGGAGGGAAATGTTACAGGTAAAGTGTCTTTCTAAGGATCACTACCAACACACAAACACATTGCTACAAGTGTCTGGTCACACCAAACATTATATTTTACTGTACAGCACAGAGGCTGTCCATATGTCAGGACAGTCATAGCCAAGAATGGCTGACTCGTATTGTTTCAAGATACACATACCAAGGTACAGCCCTCTAGAACACGGAAGAAAGGGCCCTGACAGACATTGTCCTGTAGAATAGGCTAACAGAACAGTGAATGGTGTCACCAGCTTGAACCAAAGTAATCCAACATCACATAAACCAAGGTACATACAGAGGCCAGTACAACAGTCCCTGATCACTGGTCCATCATAATCCAATGACCTTGCATCTGGTGGTATAACACAAACACATGTGTGTGTTGTGGCACAGGCACTGTAGCATGCAATAATGAAACATATCTACAGCTACATACAGGTCATACAAGAAGACAGTTTAGCTTATGTGAAGGGTGAATGCCTTGCTTGCACATGATGACAACATATTGCACATCCACATGACCACACACATGATGCAATTGGTTCAGCACAGCACAATAAACAAGTACAATGTGCACCTCTGACCTTCCACCAAACACTGCTCAAACTGCCTTGGCACACGTCTCTTCCCCCCCAAATCTGTGACCTACATTACCTGGAACACTCCATATCTACTTCCTATGTTGGAACGGCATCAGTTACTTACAAATGTTGCAACTCTTGAATGCCCACATGAGGATTACATGGTAAAGGTACCTCTTCAAAGACGAAACAACGAGTATAGGATTGAAAAAAATTCCTATTGCACAATTCATATTCCAAGCATCTGGAAAGGAAATTACATTGCAATGAGACTGACATAAACAATGTAGCTACATCAAGGTGGTGCTACATCAAAGGCTAACCTTTCTAGCGCCCACACATTCCAACAACTACAGTTCTTCGTACATTCACAGTCATTACGTCACATGACATACTTACACTCAAGAAAAGTAGCTATAGATTAGATGTTCCCACAAGTCAGCTCTTTCCATTTCACCACTGTTAGAAATGGGGTCTTTGGTTGGCAGTCAGGTTACCCCATGTCCAAGCAAGGACCCTCACCCTAGTCAGGGTAAAAGAGAATCACCCTCAGCTAACCCCTGCTTACCCCCTTAGTAGCTTGGCACGAGCAGTAGACTTAACTTCAGAGTTCTAGGTGTAAAGTATTTGTAGCAACACACACAGTAACTTAATGAAAACACTACAAAATGACACAACACAGGTTTTGAAAAATAGAGAATATGTATCTAAACAAAACAATCCAAAACCACAAAAATCCACAATACACAAATCAAGTTATCAATTAAAAAGCAAAGAGTCTTCATCTAGCTTTAAATACACACTAACACTGTTAGCGTGAAAATGTACCTTGGGTGCGTCAAAAATAACCCCGCAAGGGTGAGTGTGTGTCAAAAAGGGCTTGCAATGCGTTGATTTCACTCACAAGCAAGACCTTGCGTTGTTTCAACTTTCGTCGGGTTGGGGCATGTTGTTTCTTCTCTACGCAGGAGAGCGATGCATCGATCTGGTCAGCACTCTTGGGTCCGGGCAGGCCTTGCGTTGTTTTTACACGCCTAGTGGTGTTTGCATCGGAAATCCTGCTGCACGATGATCCGAAAACCCCACAGCATCAGTTGAGATCTCACCAGCTCCGTCAGCGATGCTACGAGTCGTTTCTCCAGCTCCATGCATCGATTCTTCAGTTCTGTTGCAGGTGAGTGTCGATTTTCAGCCACGAAGCCGGCGGCGCGTTGATTTTCTAGCCGCAGATCGGAGGCGCGCCAATCTATTTCCCGCATGGCGTTCTGTGCATGGATTTCTTCCTCTTAGGCTGCCAGCTTCTCCGTTCAGGGTCCCAGGAACTGGATGGGCACCCCAGGGCAGAGTAGGAGTCTCTCCAGAGACTTCAGGTGCTGGCAGAGAGAAGTCTTTGCTGTCCCTGAGACTTCAAACAACAGGAGGCAAGCTCTAAATCAAGCCCTTGGAGACCTTCACAAGATGGAAGGCACACAAAGTCCAGTCTTTATCCTCTTACTCTGGCAGAAGCAGCAACTGCAGGAAAGCTCCACAAAGCACAGTCACAGGAAGGGCAGCTCTTCTTCCTCAGCTCTTCTCCAGGCAGAGGCTCCTCTTGGTTTCCAGAAGTGTTCTAAAGTCTGTGGGTTTGGCTGCCCTTCTTATACCCAATTTCTCCTTTGAAGTAGGCCTACTTCAATGCAAATGTCTCTCTTGAATGTGAAATCCTGCCTTGCCCAGGCCAGGCCCCAGACACTCACCAGAAGGTTGGAGACTGCATTGTGTTAGATCAGGCACAGCCCTTTCAGGTGTAAGTGACCGCTCCTCCCCTCCCTCCTAGCACATATGGCTCATAAGGAAATGCAGACTACACCCCAGCTCCCTTTGTGTTACTGCCTAGTGTGAGGTGCAACCAGCCCAACTGTCAAACTGACCCAGCCAGGGAATCCACAAACAGGCAGAGTCACAGAAATGATATAAGCAAGAAAATGCTCACTTTCTGAAAGTAAATTTTCAAACACACAATCTTAAGTTCAACTTTACTAAAAGATGTATTTTTAAATTGTGAACTCAGAGACCCCGAACTCCACATGTCCATCTGCTCCCAAAGGGAATCAACACTTTAATCAGATTTAAAGGTAGCCCCCATGTTAACCTATGAGAGGGACAGGCCTTGCAACAGTGAAAAACAAATTTAGCAATAATTCACTGTCAGGACATATAAAACACATTACTATATGTCCTACCTTAACCATATACTGCACCCTGCCCTTGGGGCTACCTATGCCTACTTTAGGGGTGTCTGACATGTAAGAAAAGGGAAGGTTTAGGCCTGGCAAGTGGGTACACTTGCTTAGTCGAATTTCCAGTTACAACTGCACACACAGACACTGCAGTGGCAGGTCTGAGACATGATTACAGAGCTACTTTTGTGGGTGGCACAACCAGTGCTGCAGGCCCACTAGTAGCATTTGGTTTACAGGCCCTGGGCACCTCTAGAACACTTTACTAGGGACTTACTAGTAAATCAAATATGCCAATCATGGATAAGCCAATTACATACACATTTTGTAAAGGAGTAGAGGAGGGCTCCAGAAATGTAAATCTGGCCTTCAGAAGCCCAAAAACCTGTTCCACTGCCTGCTGTGTTCTTCCATGGGCCTCATTGAAGTGGACTTTCCCTGACGTGGTTGGATTCCTGATTGGCGTCAACAACCAAGGATGGTTTGGATATGCAGAGTCTCCTGCTAAGGAATGGGACATGTGTGCAAAAATGAGCCCCTCTTTTCAGGATCGTAGCACCAGACATTTCTCACACACAACAGGACAAATGTGACTTATCAACCAGTTAGCCCCTCTCTGGTACAGTCGTGACATCAGTGGGGATATATTTCTGTTTTGCATAATGAAGGAATCATGGGATGAACCCGGATAAGGGGCTCAGACCTGTGAAATGTATAGATCCACCAAACATACAACACTTGTGGTAAACTTCTTCATTAGCATGTGGTGGGACCAAGCCAACATGTGTGCCATTGATGGTCCACACCACATGTGGGTGGTGTGCAAAACCATAAAAGTCAGACTTCACATGTGCTAAATCTTCACATTCGAGAAACTTGATGTAGCTGTCCAGGTATTTTAAAATTGGTGAGAGGACATCCTTCAACACCAGACTGAACATAGGTTGGGACATGCCAGCTGACAAGGCCACTGTATGTTGGAAGGACCATGTGCCTAGGAAGTGCAATACTGACATGACCTGCACTATTGGTGGTATGCTGGTTGGATAACTAATAGCTGGCATCAAAATCTGGCTCCAACTGACGACAGAAGCCCACTATTGTTTGCCAATTCAGATGCTATAGGAGAATTATGTGTTGTTCTTCAATGGTCTGAAGGTCTGGCAGTGGGTGGAAGACAGGTGGTTGATGCATCCTCCCTATCCCTGGGTACCTATGTATTACAAGACATGAGTTCAAATGTTACTTATTATGTTCCCAGCTACATATATGATGCATGTCGATAATAACATGTGGCAAGGCATTTTAGAAGGGATAGACATGGCAACCAGTACACATCAGCAGCTGCTAATAACACAAGAGTCACATGTTAATTCCAATGTTTTACACACGTGTTCACAATATGTATCTGGACGAAACTCAAATATGTGCATCAAATTGCCCCTCAAAATGTGACTGGATATCCCTACCGCAGAAATTACATTCAGCAGGGGTGGACTGTACCCTACTGTAAAATGCAATCTGTACTCTGCAACTCATTACAATAGTATTTGAGTAGTAGGACATACATGACAAAACAAGATAAGAATGTTTGTGAGCTCAAAACAACATTTTCGGAGGTGTGACACAGTTTTTGCAGCCCAATATAGCATTTCAGGCATCGAAAATGATGGCTGCCTGACCGACTCCAGTGAACATTAGGAACTACCCGCGACCGCAAGCAGAAGTTGTCATGGCAGCAGGCAGTTGCAACAGCGGCGGACATAGCTATAGGCTTATGTATAGTGCCAGTGGTAGTCGCAAGCCAATGACTGAGTCTACCAGCGATGACGACCGAGTACGTGGTGGACGTGATCACCATGTTCTGCAGAATCACTCACTTGACTCCTGACACTGCTGCCAGCAAGACTCCACTACCTGAGATGCTGTATAATGCCTCCGGGAGCAATCATGACATGTTCAACAAGTGATAGATTCCCTGTCGTCTCTCCAGAGGACCTGGAGAGGCTAGTGGACGAGGTCCAACCCCTGTAGAACAGCTCTATTGTAAGAGCAGGTAAGCATCTAATGCGCACAGTATTCTCTGTACCTCACCATCCTTTCCCTCCTTACAGGCTAGATTGTGGCCATGTGTGCCAGGTTGACTACTCATGTGCCTGTAGGTGCAGTCTGTGTGGCATCAATGGGAGGGACAATGTACAAATATTGGAGGCCAGTGTGATATAATTAAGTAATTTGTTGTCTGGGTTTTTTGGGCTCCTGGATCCTCCTTGTGCTTGATGTACATAACTATGTGAGGGGGCATTATTACAATCCACTGACATCGCTTTCCTCATGATTGTTGTATATGACAGACAACATGTATGTGCATGATAGCATGAGCTGAGTATGCATATTATATGAGTCAGTTGTGAGTAATGTGAGCAATATGTATGATGCTACAGAGATTTCTTTACACATATGCCCTTGCTAACTTGTTGTTTGGAAGACATATCATTAATCTCTCTACCCTTCAGGTTGCCACACACACCACATACCAATTTGCTGTTGGCTACATGATTTACTATCATGTTTGGAAGTGATGGGAATGTAGTATCTTGTAGGTTCTGTCTGCTCAGCCTGCAGAGACCAGGGCCTGTCACATATGCTCCCAGTATGGGTCCTAGTCTAGGCTGGGATGGGAAAACATCACTTACATCACAGTGAATGCAAGGAAATGCATTTACCACGATGCATTTACAGCGCATATGTGTTTACCACGCATGGCTTTACCACGCACATATTTGCCACAAATATACCTTTACCATGCATGCCTTTGCAATGAATTTCATTGTAAAGGCATGCATGGTAAAAGAGTATGCGTGGTAAAGGTGTTAAAGGTAAGTACAGGTTAGTATTAGGTGGGTTTAGTGATATATATATATATATATATATATATATATATATATATATATAGTGTTTAGGGTGGGTAACTGTTATTGGTGGTAATTGCATTTTTAAGTTTATGCCTGGCTATGGGTTTTGGGGTGGTAAGGGCATTTTTAGGTTTTTGGGTGGGTATGGAGTTTGGGGTGGTAAAGGGTGTTTAGGTTTTAGGGTGTGTCGGCGTTTTGGGCTGGTAAGGTAATTTTTAGGGTTTAGGTAAGTAGGGTTTTTGGGTGGAAAGGCGTGTTTGTGTGTATATATATATATATATATATATATATATATATATATGTATATATATATATATATATATATAAAATGGATGTTGTACTTCCCTCTAGTTTTTACCATGCATGGGCTTTAACCACCTATGCCTTTACTAGGAAATGACTGTGGTAAAGACATTTGTGGTAAAAGCATATGCATTGTAAACACATTTCCTGGTAAGTGCATGTGGGTTAATGACCATGCATTGTACTTACCGCGTTATAAGTGCATGCATTGTTCTATCACACATCCCTGGGATGGAGTCACTGTGACTATACAACTGTGGCACTGTGCCCACTCCCTTTACCCCCGCAGATCCTGTCATGTGAGCAATATGAGACTCTGGTGTAAAATCCTAACCAGAATGATTAGATTATGAATGGGTCCAAAGGTAAGTTACTAATCTAGTCCACATGTGTACTTAGCATCATTGTCAAGTGTGTCTTTGACTTGTGACAGGTCCCTTGCCCCCACAGACCTGTTGTCAGCTCCACAAATGTCATATTAGTCCTGTGCAAGTTTATTGCATAAATGACAGTCTCATAGTGCAGACATTGGGGGTCATTCTGACCCTGTCGGTCAGTGTTAAAGCGGCGGCCAACCCGCCAACAGGCTGGCGGCCTAAAAATTTGTATTCTGACCCTGGCGGGAACCACCAACACAGGCCGCCGCATTAACACTCCGACTGCCACGGCGGTACAAACAAACAGCGCAGCGGTCACCGCCAACAGGCAGGCGGCAGACAATGTACCGCCCACCCTATCACGACTCACCAATCCGCCACCTTTTCCGGGGCGGGAGCCCCGCTGATAAAAACACGGCGGAAACAGACATCTCCAATGGAAAACGCCTACCTCAACACACTCCACGCGGAATCGGAACAGCATGGAACCCGAACTCCACATCCTCCCAGCCATTGCCTTCCTGCTCTTCTTCCAGGATCACGAACCTCGCCGCAGACGACAACGGTGAGTACTGCACCTACGACACAGGGGAGGGGGGAGGAGGAAAGGTTACGGGCACACACATACGCCACACACCCACCCCCACCCTCACCCCCACCGAAATACCTACACACCTATGCAGATAAAAAAGTCAGAGTGACAACCCCCAACCCCCCCCAAAAACAAAGACAAAAGGCAATGAATGTAAAAGTAGAACCATATTATTGCAACAATAAAGTATAGCGACCTTAGCAATATATGAAGAATGAATACACATCTAGAACTCTATCCATACAAGTAGCAAAAGTCCGGCCCAGTCATTCAAAGTCCAAATGTCCGTTGGCCAATGTGCAGCAACACATGGGCAAAGCCCACACACGAGATCGAGTCCATTGGAGAGAACACTGCTGGGGCATCACTAAAATAAAAAGACAGGCACCTCAGGGGGAAGGGTAGGGGGGGCACCTCAGCCACATGAGTCCACGACGCCAGATCCACGAAGGGCCTCCATGCCCACTGTGCCATCCTGGGGAGTGCAAAGCCACAGTCTCACAAGTCTCTACAGTGGGTGGATTGGCCACTGTGCCATCCTGGGGAGTGCAAAGCCACAGTCTCACAAGTCTCTACAGTGGGTGGATTGCCCACTGTTACATCCTGGGGAGTGCAAAGCCACAGTCCATCAGGTGGATTACAGAGACCACTGGTCACGGAGGAGGCATGGTGGGCAGAGTGCGTCGTGAAGGCCTGCCCGACACAGAACCGGGACTGCCAATGGGCCAGCGGTGCTTGACAGGAAGGGCCCAGCGGAGCGGTGCTTGAGACGGCGGTGCCCAGCGGAGCGGTGCTTGAGATGAAGGGCCCAGCGGAGCGGCGCTTGACAGGAAGGGCCCAGCGGAGCGGTGCTTGACAGGAAGGGCCCAGCGGAGCGGTGCTTGAGACGGCGGTGCCCAGCGGAGCGGTGCTTGAGATGAAGGGCCCAGCGGAGCGGCGCTTGACAGGAAGGGCCCAGCGGAGCGGTGCTTGAGACGGCGGTGCCCAGCGGAGCGGTGCTTGAGATGAAGGGCCCAGCGGAGCGGCGCTTGACAGGAAGGGCCCAGCGGAGCGGTGCTTGACAGGAAGGGCCCAGCGGAGCGGTGCTTGAGACGGCGGTGCCCAGCAGAGCGGTGCTTGAGATGAAGGGCCCAGCGGAGCGGCGCTTGAGATGAAGGGCCCAGCGGAGCAGTGCTTGACAGGAAGGGCCCAGCGGAGCGGTGCTTGACAGGAAGGGCCCAGGAGAGCGGTGCTTGACAGGAAGGGCCCAGCGGAGCGGTGCATGAGACGGCGGTGCCCAGCGGAGCGGTGCTTGAGATGAAGGGCCCAGCGGAGCGGCGCTTGAGATGAAGGACCCAGCGGAGCGGTGCTTGACAGGAAGGGCCCATCGGAGCGGTGCTTGACAGGAAGGGCCCAGCGGAGCGGTGCTTGAGACGACGGTGCCCAGCGGAGCGGTGCTTGAGATGAAGGGCCCAGCGGAGCGGTGCTTGACAGGAAGGGCCCAGCGGAGCAGTGCTTGAGACAGCGGTGCCCAGCGGAGCGGTGCTTGAGATGAAGGGCCCAGCGGAGCGGTGCTTGACAGGAAGGGCCCAGCGGAGCGGTGCTTGAGACGGCGGTGCCCAGCGGAGCGGTGCTTGAGATGAAGGGCCCAGCGGAGCGGCGCTTGACAGGAAGGGCCCAGCGGAGCGGTGCTTGACAGGAAGGGCCCAGCGGAGCGGTGCCTGACAGGAAGGGCCTTGTTCAGCGGTGCTTCTCACGGCGGGGCCCTGTTCAGCGGTGCATCTCACAGCGGGGCCCTGTTCAGCGGTGCTCCTCACGGCGGGGCCCTGTTCAGCGGTTCTGGTCACGGCGGGGCCCTGTTCAGTGGTGCTTCTCACGGCGGGGCCCTGTTCAGCGGTGCTCCTCACGGCGTGCCCTGTTCAGCGGTTCTGGTCACGGCGGGGCCCTGTTCAGCGGTGCTTCTCACGGCGGGGCCCTGTTCAGCGGTGCTTCTCACGGCGGGGCCCTGTTCAGCGGTGCTCCTCACGGCGGGGCCCTGTTCAGCGGTTCTGGTCACGGCAGGGCCCTGTTCAGCGGTGCTTCTCACGGCGGGGCCCTGTTCAGCGGTGCTTCTCAGGGCGGGCCCTGTTCAGCGGTTCTGGTCACGGCGGGGCCCTGTTCAGCGGTGCTTCTCACGGCGGGGCCCTGTTCAGCGGTTCTGGTCACGCCGGGGCCCTGTTCAGCAGTGCCTGTCTTGTGTTTCCAGTGAACCACACCTGGCCAATACTTGCCGCTCAGTCTGCATCGGACCTTTCCGTTGCGGGGCCCTCCTGTGATGGAGTCCTGGGGCCCTGGCTCTCCTCCGATACCCCCGGAATGGGGCTGGTGGGTCCCTCATGGCCAGGTCGGCTGCTCCCTGCCTTTTGCTCCTTGCTGCCCTTGCCCTCCTTGGCAGACTGTCCGTGGCCCTTGGCTCCCTTACCCGATGTGGCAGGTGACGGTGCAAGGCTACCCTCCTTGGGGGCAGGCGTATCAGGCCTGTCGCGCCTGCCCTTCAGTTTTTTGCTCCTCTTCCCGGGGGGGGCTGGCTGTGCCTTTGCTGCTGGACGATGTCCCAGCCCAAGGAAAGGGCGGACTCCAAAAACCAGGCACGACGTTCTTGGGAGTTGCTGGGCTGGTGGTGGCTGAGGTGTTTGTGGAACTCTTACGGGATGGAGGAGGTGGGTCAGGTGAGGAAAAGAGGTCCACTTTAGAGAGGAAGATTTTCTTTGGAGCCATGGGAAGGGTGGCTGGAGTGGGTATGGGAGTGGGGGAAGAGGATGTGGTTGTAGGAGAGTCAAGTGTGCTGTCTTTGGGTGCAGGTGCTTGGGCAGGAGGTTGACGTGAGCTGGATGGCTGTTGTTTGGGTGCCTGCCTGCGTTTGTGTGGTTGGGAAGCGGGGGTGATAGACACACTGGGAGAGGACACAGGGGACGTGTACATGGCAGTGGGGGTGGTGACTGCACGTGTGCGGACTGGTCTGGAGGGTGTGCTGGTGATGGGTGCAATGGCTGATGGTGGTGTGCTTGCAGGTGTGTGTGGAGACGTCACAGGGAGGGAGGAGGGAGACGAGGAGGTGGGGGACACAGAGGAGGTAGTGACTGTTGGCATGTCTGCATCTGGATGTTGATTGGGTGAATGCTTGTGTGTCCTGTGGTGCTTATGTCTGGATGACCTGCCCTTGGGTGTTGAGGTGTGTGCAGGCTGGTCTGTAGGTGTGGATGGGATAGGCAGAGGAACAGGGGAGTGGGACTGGGTGGAGGGAGTCAGAAGAGGGAGGCTGGAGACAGGGACAATCGCTGCCATCAGTGCTAAGGCCAGAGCGTTGAACGATCGTTGATGGGCAGCCTGACCCGAATGAAGGCTCTCCAGGTATGCATTGCTTTGATGCACCTCCCTCTCCACACCCTGGATGGCATTCAAAAGGGTAGACTGCCCAACAATGATGGTCCGCAGGAGGTCAATGACCTCCTCACTGAGGGCAGCAGGGGTCACTGGGGCAGGGCCTGAGGTGCCTGGGGCGAAGGAGATGGCCGGCTTCCTGGCCTTGCGGGCACGGGCCGAAGGCCGAGGGGCTCCTGGGAGGGCGGAGCTGGTGCGCTGGGTGGCGGCTGTACCTGTAGGATCGGTGGGCACGGATGTTGCCGCCACCGCAAGGGAGCTCCCTTCCGAGGACATGTCGGTGTCGCTGACGTCTCCACGGGTCCGCGTTGTGGAGCCCCCCTCGCCCTCCGTCTCACTGGTCATGTCGGAGTCCGTTGCATGGCCCTCCGGGGCCATGTGAGATGCAGCTCCCTCTTGCGCCGATGCCACTTCTCCTCCGCCTGATGATGTAAATGCACACATTCACCGAAAAACAAAGAGACAAGTTCAGTGCATGCATTGGGGACACCATTGGCGGAGAGGACAGACACAGAAGCCCCCTGCACTACGCTGCACACTTGGGGTACACTACTCATTCACTGGGACATGCCCTATAAGCCTATGGGCGTCAACTTCCCACACGGTATCCACTGGTCCATGAATCGCGTTACTAGGCACCCTACAGAGGTGGGGGGCGGGGGCACAGGACCATACCTCACGGACGGGCCTATCCTACAGAAATCGCCTTTGCCTAGGGCTACCCACAGCCCTCCTCCCCCACCCAGGCACCTCCACTGCGCGCAAAATAGCTGAATGTGCTGGTACTCACCGGGACATCAGGGGGGTCAAGGTACGACTGGCACCCCTTCTAGGTTGGGAGGCCATCCCCAGCAGAGCCTCTGCGGTCTTCCTGCTCCCGGGGCGGATGTCCTCCCACCTCTTGCGGCAGTGGGTGCCCCCTGGTGTGGTGTGGACCCCCAGGGCCCGGACGTCCGTGGCGATGACACGCCAAATGTCAATCTTCTGATGGGCGCTGACCTATATGACATGTACAGGTGGGGAAGAGAAACATCATCACTTTACTGCATACTCGATGTGAGTGGCCCCCCTCCCCAACCTTGCCATGTGGCACATGCTCTCATCTGTCGTGCCATGCATTCGTCATTCGCTGCCCTCCCCTCCATTGTACATCCTCCCCACTCAGCCCAGGCATTGGGCACTATGCATTGCCCCCCGTGTACTCACCTGTTGGTCTGGAGGCCCGTAGAGTAGCGCATACTGGGGGAGGACCCCGTCCACGAGCTTCTCCAACTCCTCAGAACTGAAGGCGGGGGCCCTTTCCCCAGTCACAGCAGCCATTGTCACTTCCAGACCGAGGTCACAGCAGCACTTGCAGTATAGGTCCTCTCCTGTGGATGCTCAGGTCTCGTGTGATCAAGCAGAGAGAAAATGGTGGTTACGGCCGCGGTGGTGCGTGCCGCGGCGGTGCGTACCGCGGCGGTGCGTACCGCCGGCGCTCACCGCCATTGGCTCCTGAAACCCATAGGGTTCAATGTTGTCCAATGCGGCTTTGCGCCGCGGACTGCGACCGCCTACCGCCACGGTGTGCCACGCTTGCGCAATGACCTCACTTCACATTGTCACACTTCACAGGTCAGGCAGCCGCCATTTCAAGGGCCCACATGGCTTCATTCCTACTGCGTCACACATGGCTAGGCCTTGCACAGACATTCATACTAGCCATTCAATCCCGAGAGATTCGTGTACTGTGCATGCTGTGGGCACTTACCTGTGGGTTGCTTGACTCTGTGCTCCATGTTGTCCTTCCTAGGCATCGTCCACTGGGACTTGCGAGGAGACGGAGGAATCTTCCCGTGTACAGACCGCTGGTGGACCTGTCGACAATGGAAGAAAGACACGTCATATTCACCTACAGACTCAACCGTGCCACTATACAGGAACTGTGTGCCCAGCTGGAGCCAGACCTGATGTCACCCATCCGCCAACCCACAGGGATTCCGCCTCTAGTGCAGGTGCTGTCAGTACTGCATTTTTTTGCCAGTGGATCATTTCAAACTACCGTGGCCATTTCATCTGGGATGTCTCAGCCTATGTTTTCAAAGGTGTTGTCCAGAGTGTTGTCTGCCCTGATGAAATACATGTGGAGCTACATCATTTTCCCTGAGGTGGGTGACTTGCCTACAGTGAAGGGTGATTTCTATGGCCTTGGACACATTCCCAATATCATTGGTGCCATTGATGGTACCCATGTGGCTTTGGTTCCCCCAAAAGACGATGAGCAGGTGTACAGGAACCGAAAGAATTATCATTCCATGAATGTCCAGGTGGTCTGTTTGGCTGACCAATACATCTCCCATTTAAATGCCAAGTTCCCAGGGTCAGTGCATGACGCGTACATCATGCGAAATAGCAGCATCCCTTATGTGATGGAACTGCTACAGAGACACCGTGTGTGGCTAATTGGTGACTCTGGTTACCCAAACCTGCCTTGGCTATTGACCCCAGTGAGGAATCCCAGGACCAGGGCAGAGGAACGGTACAATGAGGCCCATGGGCGTACCAGGAGGGTGATTGAGCGGACCTTCGGCCTCCTGAAGGCCAGGTTTAGGTGCCTGCATATGACTGGTGGATCCCTAATGTACTCACCAAGGAAGGTGTGTCATATCATCGTGGCCTGCTACATGCTTCACAACCTGGCTTTGCGACGCCAGGTGCCTTTCCTGCAGGAGGATGGTCCAGATGGTAGTGTTGTGGCCGCTGTGGAGCCTGCGGAGAGTGAAGAGGAGGAAGACGAAGAGGACGACACAGACAACAGGGACAGAGTGATACTGCAGTATTTCCAGTGACACACAGGTAATAATCTACTCCTGCATTGTATTATATCTGTAACTGTAGTGGCTCTCTACTGTCTGACCTTTCACCCCAATGTATGGTAACTTAGTTGTGTATATCACTTCCTATTTCAGTGATCTGATCCCCACGGAGTGCCCTCTGCTTTTTTTGCCCATGGACTACCGCTGTGTGACACTGGTATGTTGTCATCACAATGTCACTAGAAATGTTTTGTTGGTTATATCAAATACATTTGGTTTAAATAAATAGATAGCAGAATCCAGTTGGTTAATGTGCAATAATTGTGTTTATTGAAGTTTTAAAATAGGTGTATAGTTCCAAAAGGGTGACGGGTGATGGTGGAGGCATGTCCATGGCAGTGTCCAGACTGTCGTTCCTACAGGTCCATTGTCCATATGCCTGGGGAAGGTGGAGCAGGGGCAGTTCAAGGTTGGACAGGGTGAACAAGTGGGACAGTGGGATGACATCCGGGGGTTTCCGTGCATGGCGGGGGTCTTGACATCCTACTCTGTCTTCTTCCTCGATCTCAGGCCTTTCTTGTGGGGTGGTTCTTGTTCTGCAGGGGGTGGGGTCCGGGAGGGCCGTTGCTGTTGTGTCGGGCCTCCTGACCACTAGTGCCGGCGGAGGTGGTGGGCTGTTCTTCCTCCATGCTAGTGGTAGGGGCCCTTTGGGGGGCCACATGGTCCCGCAATGTGGTGACAATCTGGTTGAGTGCCACCACGATTGTACACATTGCGGAACTGATGCTGCACAGTTCTTCCCGGAACCCCATGTACTGGCCCTCCTGCATGGCCTGGATCTCCTGGAACCTGGCCAGGACCGTCGCCATCGTCTCTTGGGAGTGGTGGTACGCTCCCATGATGGTGGTGAGGGCCTCTTGGACAGTGGGTTCCCTAGGCCTGTCCTCCCTCTGTCGCACAGCAGCCCTCCCAGTGCCTCTTTGTTCCTGGGTCTCTGTCCCCTGGACGGTGTGCCACTACCAGTGCCCCCAGGTCCCTGTTGTTGTTGGGGTTGTGGGTTACCCTGGGTGCCCTGTACTGGTAGACACACCGCTGCTTGACCTGTCCTGGAGACCGAAGCATGGGCCCGCTGGGTGGGTGCTGTGCTGGTGTTTCCTGAGGGGGATAGGTCTGCTGTGGCCTGGGGCTGACTGAGGGTAACCGACTGTCCAGAGGTCCCCGATGCTCTGGGCTGGTCATCAGGTTCTAGGTCGACAGAGCTGCTGTCATCACTGGGGGCCTGTTCTGGGGGTGGGATGGACAAATCTGGACCCTCCTGGCCGGTGTGTTGGCGTTCGGGCCCTGTAGGGGTAAAAGAGTATGGTTATTGATTTTGTGTGTGCCATGGCGTGCGATTTGTGGGTGCCCTTGTCCCCCAGTGCTGGCAGTCCCATGTGGGAGGAGTTGTGAGGGTGGTTTGTGGGGGGGGGGTGGGTATGTGCAGTGGTCATGCTTAGGTGATGGGTGTCCATGGTTTGTGTTGGCATTCAGGGGTTGGGGTTGGGTTGGGGGGGTTGTGCTGGTGAGATATTAACAGGGAGTATGTGTGCTGGGGGGTTAGGGGTGAGGGTGGGGGTATGGGTTGGCATGCTGGTGGTTGGGGGGGGTGAAGTAGTTGAGATTAGACTTACCAGAGTCCATTCCTCCGCCTACTCCAGCGAGGCCCTCAGGATGCAGGATGTTCAAGACCTTTTGCTCCCATGCTGTGAATTCGGGTGGAGTGGGTGGGGGTCCGCCGCCAGTCTTCTGCACAGCGATGTTGTATCTTGACACCATCGACCGCACCTTCCCCCGTAGGTCGTTCCAGCGCTTTCGGATGTCTTCCCGATTTCTGGGATGCTGTCCCACAGCGTTGACCCTGTCGACGATCCTTTGCCATAGCTCCGCCTTCCTGGCTATTGTGGTGTGCTGCACCTGTGTGCCGAAGAGCTGGGGCTCTACCCTGATTATTTCCTCCACCATGACCCTGAGTTCTTGGTCCGAGAACCTGGGGTGTCTTTGGGGTGCCATGGGGTGGTGTGGATGAGGTGTGGGGTGGTGTTTGTGGTGATGAGTGTGGTGGTGTGTGGTGTTTTGTGCGTAGATGTGGTGTGGGTGATGATGTTGGGTTCCTGTGTGTGTTGTGCTTTGCATTCCCTGTGCTCTCTCTCTGTGTATTGCGCCTTGTCTCTGAATTTCGATTTGTGGGGGTTTGTGGGTGATGTGGGTGTGTGTTTTATATGGTGATGGGTGTGTGGGTGTGGTGTGTGTATGTATATCAGGTGTGTGTATTTCGAATTGTCCAATGTGGCTGTGTTTTGTAAAGGGGTGTGTATTTTGAGCGCGGCGGTGTGTACCGCCAATGGAATAACGCGGTTGAAAGACCGCCGCGTGGATTCGTGGGTCGTAATGGCATGGGCGTGTTTGTGTTGGCGTGACGGTGGAGGTTTGGTCATCTCCAGTTTATCGCTGACCACTGATGAGGCGGGCTTCAGTGGATGTCGGGTTTTTGGCGGTTTGGCTGTTGTGGGTCAGAATGACCGTGGCGGTTTACCGCGGCCGCGGCGGTATGATGGCGGTCTTCTGACCGGCGGTAAGAGCCTTTTACCGCCAGGGTCAGAATGAGGCCCATTGTGTTTATTCCTAGGAGGCTATTATATGTGCCTGAGTAGCTTGGTCACTTGTAGAAACTGGACAATGAATGCCTTTGTTGGATGACTTCTCTGTAGGATGGACACACAAGTCCAAAAGCATGTTCTGTGGTACAGGTACATGCCAGAGAACCCAACCATCTGAAGTGGCACAAGTCTGCATTTGTTAGGCCACATGCCCACACATGGACAGGGTAGACACTTTCTGTATCCACCATGCCAGTCCCTTTATTGTTACCAATGTGTAACGTTTGGGTTTTTACTATGGCAGTTGTGTGTAGGAACTGTACGCAGAGTCATTCTCACATAGTGTTAAAGTATTCGTTCTTTCATGCCTAAGGAGTTTACCCTTCAGAAGCCACAGAGAGTGATGTGTCTCGTAGTGGCTCACATCTCAGTCAGGTTGCTAGAGCATGGCCCACATGATGACAGTAAGATTGCTTAGTCATCTTAGGGCCTGAGCAAGGTGGTGGGTCTGGAGATTGAGAAAATTATGCCTATAGTCATGTCCCTACACTTATTGGTTTGTATGTGTCACACTTGGGGAGTATTAACAAATAGGAAAGTCCTAGCTTGATGTTACTGACATGTACGTGACTCAGCCAGTTGTCATGGGACTGGTGAACATGATCTCTTGATTTATCTTTTGCATCCATGCTGGCCAACGCCAACCCACTGCACAAAAAGGTGGGAGGACCTGAGCTGCTGGGCTAGGAAGATCACAGGGGCCCAGCTGGGGCTGCCCTCCCAACATGTGTGGGGTGCCCATCAGACCATGACCCCCCGTAATGGCCCGCAATCTGGTGGTGGCCTATCTGGAGAATGATGGGCATTTAAGGATAGCAAAGCAGCCACAAGGGCGTGATTACAGGACATATTCCTGCCTGTCCCATTGCAAATTAATTGAGTTAGGTTCTGACTTGTCCCCCTGACAATTAGGGATGAGCCATGTGTCGCACAGTGGATGAGAGATTGTGTAGGCATGTTATGTGTTGTATACTGATGTGCCCTGCCTATTGTCCCAGACACCTAGGGCACAACTCGGTGGAATCCACAAACCACTTGTTCAGCAGGGACTACATATGGCTGTGTATATTGATCAATTAAGTACTGTATGTTGTTTAGTGGGTGTAATTTCTAAACAACAGAGCACTACTTCTAAATATTCCAGGAGAGGCCCGGCCTGGCCAGGTCAGGTTCAAGTAGTTGATGGATCACTTTCCTCTGCCATGTGTCTGGGTAAATGTGTATATAGGCATCTGCCACCCAGAAACTAGTTGTCTGCAGCGTATGATGTGTGCTGGTACCCCACTGAATCTGTAATTTGAAGATGCCTGGCATATATGTGACAGGGCTTATATTGTTCTGTGGATGCAGCTAAAGATCACTTCTTTTCCTTGGTAAGTGGGGAATGTCCATTTACATTATTTATGTGCCCTCACTGTTACCAACATTCCTCGTGCCTACATGTCAGCATGTGTTCCTTTCTCTTTAGAAAAGATATGTGAGCTGTAGTTGCATGCATGCCAACCTACGCTGATGGGATGATGTCTGTATTCCCTCACATATATGTGTGTGGCACACTGTTTGTGGAATAAGACATTTACAATGAGGATGTGTTGGAAATTGGGTTATTGGTAAGGGCAGGTAGGTACCTACACTTAGCAATAGGCCACTAACCTCCACTTAGGTCCAGTTAGGTCTCAGTAAATTAAACCCAGCTCAACCCTTGGTAGCTTGGCAACGAGCGACAAGGCTTAACTTAGGAGACAGAGTGTAAAGCATTCAAGTATCACAAAACAGTAATTAAATAAAACACAGGAAACAGGTTAAAAATCCAAAACCAATTTATAAAAATTGATTATATTTTTAACTTTAAAATGACACAAAAACTAATATAATCGGATAAGAGGAACCGGAGATATGATTTTTTCAAGAATTATTGTTTTCTAGTGCCTAGAAACAAAAAGCGCCAAATAGGTCATCTGGTCGCATCTTGACCGGGGCAAAGTCAAAGTTTAAGGCCGACCGCAATGGAGACCGGCTCGGCTACAGCCCGCAGGAGGCCTTGGTCAAAAGTTTACCTTCACACTAAGTTGTTTTTCAGAAGATTTTCTTCAGCGAAACGAACCTGCCAGTCCAATCCGACCTCCTGGAACTCTTCTCCAGATACGCGTCGCAGGAGCCCTCGGTGGAGATTTTTACCTTCAGACTTAGTTGTTTTTTCGAGGTGAAAATCCTTTCGTCCGGGGTAAACCTGGATCTTGATCTGACGTCCTTGGAGCCTTCCTCGGATACGCTGGCTGGGAGGTCCTGATCAACTTCCTACATTCGGACTTAGTATCTTTTTTGGAGAATTTCTTCACCGGGACAAACCTGCAATTCAGGCCAGGTTGAGGTTGAGGCAAGCCGGCTAGAGTTGCTGCGGCGGGTCAGTCCCTCTATGGAGCTTTTTTCAAAAGTTCTCCAAACTTCTCCAAACTTCTGGATCTTCTCCCAGATGTTCCTTTAAGGTTCTTTTGGGGTCCACAGCTCACCCCAAGGGTCCAGAGGCTCTGAGATGATCCTTGGGGGTGTGGACTACAACTCCCAGAATGCACCTGGTGCAAACTCCCTTTTCAACAGTGGTCAGCTGGTTTGTTTCTTCAGGAGTTGGTGCAGGGGACTCTGTTTAGCAATTTTTCACCTGTGGCAAACAGGGAGTCCCTCCTTGAACCAGTTGAAGCCAGGCAAAGTCCTTCTTGTGGTGAAGCCCAAGTGTGCAGCTGGTGCAGTCCTTCAGAGTGTAGGGTCCAGGTGTGGCCAGGGGTCCAGCAGGGCAGTCCTTCTTCTACTGTAGTTCTTCCCTGTAGGGATCTGGTAGGGAACTGAGGTGTGGGTGCAGGTCTGCCAGTTTTATCCTTGCTCCTGGGTTAAAAACAGGGGGGTCCTGGTTCTCCAATCAGGGACAGGGTCCTTCCCCCTGTGATGACCACTTCCTGGGAAGTGTGGCAAAAATCAATCCCAGGAGGCAACATTCCTAAAAAATCCATCTGGCTGAAAGTGATTTTTGGAGGTTACAGCTGGCTGAGCCCACCCACTGGTGTGGCTAAAATTCATAAACACACCCCTCTCCTGCCCTCTCCTAATCTAATCAAGGGGGCACCTAGTTGTCTGGGGTTGCAGGATGTGGGGGTGTTGCTGTGTTGCTCCAAATGTCCTTCTCTGCCTTTGAAGACCAGTTTGGAGCCTTCCCCCTTCCTGCCTCACCATCTGCTGAGGGGAGATCCCCTCCCACAGGCACATCTCTTTGTGTGAAGCCAGGCCACTTCACAACTCATCAATGCAGCCTGGCCAGGCTGTCAAAGGCTGGCCAATCAGAGCAAAGCAGCAAAAATAATGCAGGGCTGAAATTAGAAACTTTTCAGGTAAAGTTTTAAACTCTTCACCTGAACAAGTTATATTAAATCCAACAACTGGAAGTTGTGAGATTTATTATAACAATTAATTTGATACCAAACTCTTTGTACCTGTCACTTAAGGGGACTTTTAAAGATAAAAAAAAAGTCTCCCCATTCTAGCCTATGGAGGCCATTCACGACAATGAGGGAAAAACAAATGTGGCTGTTTTACCTCACCAGGGCTGTCCCTGCTTATAGTTACATGGCACCCAGCCCTAGGGGCACATAGGGCACACCTTAGGGGTGACTTATATATAAAAATAAGGTAGTTTAAGATTTTGGAACTACTTTTAATTCAAAAGTCGAATTTGCATATAACTTTAGTTTAAAAGCAGCAAGCAAGGCAGGCCTGCCTTTAAAATGACACTGGGCACCTCAGCAGTGCACCTATGGGTGCACTACCTATGCGGGGGTCCCTAAACCTACATGCCCTACCATATACTAGGGACTTATAGGTAGGTTGACTTAGCCAATTAAAATTAGTTTAATTTGCATACTGATTTTACACAGAGCACATGCCCTGGGACTGGTTCGCAGTACCCAGGGCACCATCAGAGTCAGGAAAAGCCGGCAAAAAGTGGAAAATGGGGGCAAAAAGTTAGGGGGCCTCTGCAATCAGCCCTGTTCTCTCACAGGATGCATTTCATGTTGTGCCACCATTGTTTATTGGCTACCATATATCCTCACCCATCACAGCATGTCATGACAGGTAGGCCTAGAGTTTATAGCCACAGTGTGAATATCTATGCCCTGAATGTGGCTTCATGTGGAAAGTTGCACAGCACATGTGTAATGGGTAAGGTTTGTGCCCTGGCTGTTGGCATGCATCAGAGAGTGACTTGCAGTTATGTAGAAATCACATGAATTACCACTTATTAAAAGCATTTTTGCCCTGGGGTGGGGGTCCCAGGGTCACGGGGTGCCTCAAGATCCCCCCACACATATTTTATAATTCACCCCAAGGAGGTGCTGGTCCCCCATTCCCAAAACAAAAGTGGCCACAAGACCTTGCCCACCCAGAGGCTTAGTTAAAAATGTGGTTGGCGCTGTTTTTTTTCTTGAACTTTTACCGCAGATTCGCAACCCTGTTGTGAATTCACAGTCATTTTTTTTAATGCTTTTTTGTCCTGGGGCGGTCCCTTTGTGACTCCAGCGCCACAGCTAAGGGTTCAGGGTGTTCATACCTTGGCCCCTTTTGTATTTGTTATTTTTTTCTGGGATTCAGCTTTAGACGGGTCCCAAGATGGCTGCCAACACTTCAAAGGGAGGCAATCAGATTTCAGCATGAGATCGGGAGAGGTTGCGAATCCTTCATGTACCTATATGTATAAATTTTGATTTTCTTTAATTACTCTAAAACTATGAATGGATTTACAAAAAAACAAAAAGAGGTCACTTTTCTGACCAGGACCTACTTTTCTGTCAAATTTGGTGTAATTCCTTCCAGTATTGTTGGCGCCACCGCTGCTCAAAATCCCAATGAAAAAATGAAAAGGGAAAAAGTGTTTTAGGACCTCCCCTTTTTCTCGCCCCCATTAACACCCTTCCCCGCCCCCCGGACAGATCACGACAAAGCTTTCCAGACAGCAGCTGACCTGACTGGAAATTTGTTTTGGAAAGTTTCGTGAAGATTGGTGAAGCAGCACAAAGATATAAGCAAATAAAAAATGCTTTGTATATAGCAACTTGGTCCTTACTATAACTACCTAGTGGCTATCTTTCTCCAAATGGCCCCCTCTAGGCGCGCTCCAAAAGTCAGTGCTCATGTCAGGGAAAGGCCAATCCCTGTATTACACTCTCCACAAATTGACAAAAGTCATACATGGCACTCACAGAAATCTTGTTGGTTGAAACCCGTTGGTGTTGGGTAAATAGATCACCAAAAAAATAAGAAACTCAAAGATTCCTATGAGTGCTGTGTATGACTTTTGTCAATTTGTGGAGAATATATATATATATATATATATATATATATATATATATATATAAATAAATTTTTATATATATATATATATATATATGAAATCTACATATCATAATGGTTATTACAAGTATTGAACTTCAAGAAGGCTTGAACAATGATTGGAACTATCTATAATCCCTAGGATTAAACCTTAGGGTGAATTTAATCACCTAAAGCTGTTCAGGTGGCTTTTACCCATCAGTGTATACATGAAAATAATCTCAATAACCCAAAAAACTATTCATGGTCAAGATTCAGACCTTTTCTCTGCAGCCTTCAGTCTCATTATCCATAATGACTCATGCCATCGTAATTGCAATTCCCTGTTGCCACCTCTCTTGTTTAGTTGAACAATATCTATTCCGTGAAAATGAAGGGTTTTGTGAATATCTTGTTTTACACATGTTCTGGTATGGAGAGCAAATAAATATCTCTCATCTCCTTATTTGACCACTCTAACATGCTCTGTTATTCTCTTTCTAATAGTCTTGATGATACTTCCCACATATATCTTGTCACATCTACAGATTAGGACATGTATCACATAACGCGATGTGCAGCTGATGTTTTCTATTATATGGTATACTGTACTATTATTATATGTGAATCTTGTTAACTTTCGGGCAATCCTTCACATACCACACACCACATTAATAGAAACCCTTGCCTCGTAATTTGAGCCAATTGTCTTGTGGTACTTTGCTGGGATAACTTGAACTAATTACATTTCTGTGAGTCCTGCCTTTACAGAATGTGATGTTGGGATGTCCCACAATGTAAGGTTCAGTCTTTGTATCCTCCCGTAAAAGGTGACAATGCCTATTGAGCACTTTGCTCACCTCTTTGGTATTTCTATCATATGTAGATATCAATCTAAACTTCTCAGGAAATCTCTGTTTTTTACTGCAAAAGGCTTGTTGTGGTGTTGGGACAGATGGTACAGTAACCAATACTGTATGGTATATTTAGTGACTGAATCACAAAGGGAAATATACATGTGTCCTTTGTCTTCTTACACATATAATACACCAATGTGTACAGCTCCACCTTTTTGCAATTCAACAATTCTGAGTGGAGACTTATATTTCCCAGCCCCTTGAGTGAGGGGTTGGGGCCTCTTACATTGGTGATTACAACGGCAAAGTTACAAAGAGTACCTTTACAATGACCACATTTTATGTTCCATCTATTTGAGCTCCACCGCTAATTCTATTTTTTTTAAATATAATTCAAATAATTACTCACCCTTGCTAACATTTTGCACTGTATTTAACATTTAGTAAACTTAGTTAAAAGTCATATATTTAAATAATTAAAAAACCCTGAATCTATTGATTTCTATACGTATATGTGGTACTTAACTTATACCATGTCTGCCATAGAGTACATATTTATCTGTTTTAGCCCATTAGGACTTTAATAAAATTAGAAATGCATTTTGTAAATTACATTTACAATTGTATAACTCTATTTTGTGTATTTATTTCATATTGATGTGTGGGAAAACTGTACTTATTGCAGTAGCCCCCTAACCTTCTGTCTTCATTTTTCACTTATACTGGTGTTTTTCTGACTCTGATGGTGCCCTGGGCACTACTAAACAGTCACAGGGCATGTGCTCTGATTAAAATGGACATGCAAATTAGGCTATTTATAATTGGCTGTATCAGCCTACCTATAAGTCCCTAGTATATGGTAGGGCATGTAGGTTTAAGGGCCCCAATATAGATAGTACACCCATAGGTGTACTACTGTGGTGCCCAGTGTCATTTTAAAGGCAGGCCTGCCTTACTGGCTGCTTTTAAATTAAAGATATTCCTAAATTCGACTTTTGAATTAAGAGTACTTCCAAAGTACTAAGCTACCTTATTTTTACCTACATGTCACCCCTAAGGGGTGCCCTACATGCCCACAGGGTTGGGTGCAGTGTACCTGTAAGCAGGGACTTTAATAAAGATGTTTTATAATCCCTGGTGAGGGAAAAATAGTTAAATTCATTTCCCCCATTGTAGTGAATAGGCTTCTTAGGCCAACATTGAGAGACTTTATTTTAAAATAATAAAGTCTTATTTTTCATAGGAAGGAGCCAAATATAGCATGTTTAGTATCAAACTAAAAGTTATAATAAATCCAACAACGTTACAGTGTTGAATGTAATATAACATGTGCCTAGAAAGAGTTTTAGAACTCTTCCTAAAAGTTACCAAATTCATCTCTGCAGTGCCCTTCTCTTATTGGTCAGCCTCTGGCAGCCTGAACCAGGCTGCCTTGATGAGGTGTGAAGTGGCTTGGGCTGGTACAAAGGAAGCATCTTTTAAGAGGAGATCTGCCTCAGCACATGGCCGAACAGGATGGGAAGAGAGCAGCAACATTTGACTTCAAAGGAAGAAAGGCCATTTGTGACAGCAACTGTACCTTCCCCGTTTCCTGCAGTGCCAGACAACCAGATGCCCCCTGATTAGATTAAGGAAGGGGTATGTTAAGGGAAACTTAGCCATACCAGAGGGTGGGCTCAGTCAGATCTAAACTCTAAGATTGAATTTTTGCCATCTTGGATTCTGGAGGAATGTTGCTCCCTGTGATTGATTTTTGCCACCCTACCCAGGAAGTGGTTAATCAAGAGGATGGTGAACCGCACTTGATTGGACAGAGGTCCTCCCTGCTTTCCATAAAATAGGCAGAGCTGTTCCCCACCTCAGATTCCTACTGGAACAAGACCAGAAGAAGAAGGATTGCCCTGCTGGATCCCTGGCCTGCACCTGAACACTGCACTCAGAAGGACTGCATCAGTTTCACCCTTGGGCTTCACAAAGAAAAGGACTTTGCCAGTTAGAAAATAGCTAACCAGAGTCCCCTGCATCAAGCCCTGAAGATATTGACCAGCAGTCATTTTTGGACTTGAACCAGGTGCATTCTGGGAGTTGGAGTCCTAAATCCCAAGGAGCAACTCAGAGCTTCTGGAACATAGGGGTGAGTTGTGCACACCTAATGTATCTTAGAAGAACTTCTGGACGATGATCCAGAAGGTTGGAGAAGTTTGGAGCAACTTTGGAAAAAAGCTCCATAATAAGTAGACTGACCCGACGTCGTGAGTCAAGCCGCTTTACGTCAACCCGGACTGACTTACAGATTTGTCCCGCTGAAAAGCTCCAGAGTCTCAGACTTTCAGGATTTCACCAGGGGCTCGTGGAAAGGCAATCCAACGAAGTTGAAGCAAAATTGGCCTGCTGTGTAGGGTCATCTGAAGCCATAGAGAAAAAGCTCCAAAAGGTTTTAAGTCCAAGCGTAAAAAGTTGATCGAGGCTTCCCGCGCAGTGGATCCTGGGAGGTCAGCTTCAATTTCAACTTGGTCCTGGACAAAGATTTCCATCACTAAAAATCATCTAAGTCCAAAAGTAGAATCCTTAACAGAGGCTTTCTGGAATGCATATCCGAAGAGGGCTCCAGGGGGGGCGGCGGATTCGTCTAGTGACTTCTTCTTGGTCCAGAAAATCTTCCAGATAAAGCCTAAGTCCAAAGATAAAACTCTAACCGAGGCCTCCCACTCACTGTAGCCGAGCAGGGGTTCATCGCGGTTGGCTTCCAATTTTGACTTTGCCCTGGTCTAGTGCAACCAGATATGCCAAGTGGCCCTTCTGTTTTCTATGTGCTAGAAAACATTTATTCTTTAAAAATTCATTTAGCTGATTCCCTTTATAGTTTTTTTGTCATTTTAGTGACATTTTAAAGGTAAAAGTGTAATCAATTTTTATAAATTAGTGTTGGATTTTTATTGTGTTTTGTTTGTTACTTATTTCCAGTTTTGCGATTTTTAAATGCTTTACATACCTGTCTCCTAAATTAAGCCTAACTGCACATTGCCAAGCTACCAAGGGTTGAGCTGGGATTAATTTATTGAGACCCTGAGTGGAACTAGTGGGGGTTTGTGGCCTATTGCTAAGTGTAGATACTTACCTGCCCTTACCATTAATCGACTTTCCAACAAGATATCATTAGATGCCATCTCAAACCCCTTCTTAAATTTGGCTCAACCCTTACAATTGAATTTTAAATATTCACCATTTTCAATCCATTCTTTCTTGTCTCTGCAATATTTACCACCAAAACCTATACATACATATGAAGACACATGTGGTGGAGATCTGTAAACAGACAACACAGGAGAAGAGAGAGGCCTCTACCCGTAGGTTTGCCAACTGTGTTTTGCAGTAAGTGAGTAGTGTCAGTGTATGTTAGAAATGGGGTTCTTGGTTGGTTGAGGTATGTACCCAGGCCAAGCAGAAGTCACCACTCTAGTCAGGGTAAGTACGATTCACACTAAATTTTACCTGGGCTCAGCCTCTGGCTGCTTGGCACACAGCAGTCAGGCAAAAGAAACAATGTGTAAAGTATTTGTGCAACACACACACTCACACAGTAGCACAATGAATACACCACAAAAAGACTTCACACAGATTTCAAACAAAAAATAACTTAGTGCATTATAACCAACATATGACCAAAACTACAAGAATCCAATTTATGCTTTTCAAGTTATTGCAGTAAAATCACAGTGTGATAGATACATCCACCTCTTTTAAGGTTCTTTATGGTAATTTTGATACAAAGGCAAATGAACATTCTTACATTGGGAACACCAGTGTAGTACTATCCCAAGTCCTCAAAGAAGAAGTGTCTAATTGGTCCCTTGAGGCAAGAATGCTTTAAACAACCCCCCAGCCACCTGCAATGTCACATAGGCTGGCTTGCAGAGACCTCACATGTCTCGGGAATCACAATACCTTCCTCAGAGAAAAAGGCTGTCTTTTGGCGAGTTGCCTGTGGCTCTTTCGTAGATGTAGGTGGGGCATGATGATGCATGGTAACACTCCACATCAGGAGTGCGGTGAGGCAGATAAATCTTGGATCGTCAAGGCAATGCGTGCTATCTTGAACTGGGCTCTCTTACCTCTCTCCTTCCCCAGAACTGTACTTTGTAGCCAGGGTGGGACAAATGATTAGTGCTAATTAGGAGCAGATCCAGCTGGGTTAGTCACTGTTTCCTTCTCCTGGTTGGGTCACCAACAAGCAGAAGCTCAAAGTGGCACCATGGTATTGCAGGCAGTTTGTTTGCATGGCCTCACCTTCTACAAGATGCTGCTGATGGAGGTGGTAAAACTTTGCCAGATATGTTTAAATGACTCTCACATACCGTACTGGGGTGATGCTATTTAAATAGCACATGAAGCAAAGGCTTTTATTTGCCTAAAATTAGGGTGAATTTCAACTTTTAGTTTGCCTGGGTTTACATTTTTATATATATTGTTTTGTGTTTCTGTGTATATATACACAACAGTAGTATTTATAGTTAGGTCAGCTTTTTTTGCATTCCTCATAACTTTGGTACTGTTTGACCAATCTCCACAAAACTTGTGCCCTTTTTTGTCTAGTTTGCGCAAGGAACGTTTTAGGTGATCTGTGAAGCAGGGACCAAGCAAAAAGAGGAATCCCAAAATGCAAAATTCCTATGTATTTTCCACAGACTTCTTTAAGATGCGCTACTCCAGAAACTTGTAAAAGGAATTACACCAAATTTACCAGGAAGATAGATCTCTGTCCACAGATTGTGTTTTCTATAATTTCATGTACATCTGCTCAGTACTTTTTGAGAATTTAGGTTTACGATTAAGGCCTTGCTCAGTGGAGATATGGCTATAAGTATGGTTATAAAATATTACTTTGGCCCTCATTACAACCCTGCTGTTTAGTCGGATTGCATCCGCTAACAGGCTGGCTGTGCAATCCTGTGTATTATGACCGCCACTTTGGTCCCGGCGGTTTACCGCCACTTTGGTCCTGGCGGTTGTAATCCCCCAGGGCAGCGCTGCTTGCCGTGCTGCCCAGGGGATTATGAGTCCCTCTCCTGCCAGCCTTTTCATGGCGGTAGGAACTGCCATGAAAAGGCTGGTGGAAAGGGGAGTCGAGGGGCCCCCTGCCACGGCTCCATGGAGCTTATAGCAGACAGTGAAAAGCGCGACGGGTGCAACTGCACCCGTCGCACCGCCGCAACACCGCCGGCTCCATTTGGAGCTGGCTCCCGTGTTGCGGCCGACATTCCCACTGGGCCGGCGGGCGGAAACTCAGTTTCCGCCCGCCGGCCCAGCGGCGATGTTGAAATGGCAACCGCGGAAGTGCGGCCGCATTGGCTGCTGCTCGGCCGTTACAACTTAGCGGGCGGCAGTTGCCACCCGCCAAAGTTGTAATGAGGGCCTTTATGTTAAAAAAAAAAAATAGAAATTCACTGAACAAAAACAAAGGAGAAAGTAATGTCATAGTTATGTGTGATAAAAAGATGTGCTTTTGTTTAAAAAACTCTTAGAAATCCACTGAAAAAGCAAATGTTACATGAATGTTATAGCAAATTGAATATGTCAGTAACAACATCAAAGTTTTGACCTAAAAAACACAGAAATTCACTGGTTAGCAGAGCTAACTATAACTTTCAATCTTACCATGCATTGCCTTTGACCTCACATATTACATCACTCTTCACATGTTCTGTGACATCGCTGATGATATCTTAAATGACATAGGGGGTCATTCCGACCCCGCCGGGCGGAAACCGCCAAAAGACCGCACCGCGGTCAACTGACCGCGGCGGTCATTTTAACTTTCCCGCTGGTCCGGCGGGCGATCTCCAAAAGATCGCCCGCCGGCCCAGCGGGAAAGCCCCTGCAAAGAGGAAGCCGGCTCCGAATGGAGCCGGCGGATTTGCAGGGGTGCGACGGGTGCAGTGGCACCCGTCGCGATTTTCAGTGTCTGCAAAGCAGACACTGAAAATCTTTGTGGGGCCCTGTTAGGGGGCCCCTGCACTGCCCATGCCAGTGGCATGGGCAGTGCAGGGGCCCCCAGGGGCCCCACGACACCCGTTCCCGCCATTCTGTTCCTGGTGGTAAAAACCGGCAGGAACAGGATGGCGGGAACGGGGTCGGAATCCCCATGGCGGCGCTGCAAGCAGCGCCCCCATGGAGGATTCCCTGGGCCAGGGGTAAACCGGCGGGAAACCGGCGGTTCCCCTTTTCTGACTGCGGCTTTACCGCCGCGGTCAGAATGGCCCAGGAAGCACCGCCAGCCTGTTGGCGGTGCTTCCGTGGTCGTCAGAATGACCCCCATAATATATATATATATATATATATATATATATATATATATATATATATATATATATTATAAAAATGTGTGTGTATATATATATGTGTGTGTGTGTATATAAATATGTGTATATATATATAATATATATATATTATATATATATATATATATATATATATATATATATATACACACATATATGTCCCAGAAAGTATCAAATGGATCGTCGACACAAACACTCGAACTCCAAGGCCGTATCCCAAAGTGATATTGTATTGGCAACGTGTTTTGACCTCAAAGAGATCTTCCTCACAGCCATAAATCAAAATTGTGTACTATTGCCCTTAAGAAGTGTTGCTCATGTCATAGTGAAGCATGAAAATAAAAAAAAGACTTCTTAACAAGCCTGTCAGTAAAGATTATAAACGCAAGAAAGACTTAATTCTTATATCATAATGTCACATTTCACTGTCATAAATAAATACAATAGAAATAAAAGTGCATTTAACAAAATTCATAATTATTGATAGAGCTCAATTATGGCCAAGTGGCCATACAATCCACACAACAACACTCAAGAAAATGGTTAATACATAAACTGAAAACAGAAAAATCTAGGCCAAGTGGCCAAACATACCATAAAAACATCCCAAAATGACAGGAAAAATTAACAAAAACTTGTATTTCACGTCACTCTTCTTGCTTACAAACAAATTAAAAACCATCCACAATTCAAATTTAAAAAGCAAGAGCATAGTGGGACTCATTTGCATGCAACATGCAACAAACCAGGATGACCCTGGTAACTAAGACCTCCATATAATCAATGGTCCAAGCAAAGAAAATATATGTTCAAAGACAGCCACAAGTGGCAGGGAAGGAACCGACCATAATGTTGTTCAGCATGTTTTACATTTTCAAAGTCAAACAACTACAGAAAGCAGATAGCAAAGAAACAGAAAACAACAAACAAGCAACAGAAAGCCAAGAGAAAATGCACTTTTTCAAAATATTTAAAAATGTGGGCGTTCATAACATTAGCTAATATGGACATAAAGCTCTTCATCCAGGATAAGCCCTCGCGGCTGCATAGAATTAAGGCGAATGATGTATTCTGATTCTAAAGTCCATAACCTCTTCTCTTTGTCACCTACTCATGATGTTGTAAGTAACCTGTCAAGTCCAAAGAAAGAGAGGATATCAGGGTTTTGGGAATTTTCCTTGGTCCAGAGTCTTGCAACAGGGTAAGACCTATAACAGTTCCTAATCGCCCAGATGTGCTCAAGGCTTCTTTTCCTCATAGGGAGAAGGGTACTCCCTATGTACAGCAAACCTCAAGGACAGACCAGCACATAAACACAGTAATCACTACTGCATGAAATGAATTTATTAATCCAACCAGGTCTACCCATAGGCAATGGATAAGTCTTAACATTTTTGTTCCCTTTACAAGCTTTACAGGTGCAACACTTGTAAACACCAATCTGTTCACTCAACCACCTGCCTTACTTCAAATCTATATTCCTGTAACTATGGACCAAAATATCACTGACAGAGCTAGACTTCCCGCAAGTAACTGAGGGGTGGGTTTGGCATTCTATGACCTATTACGGCGTCCGATTTAATGAGGTGCCAATGTCTAGAGATCATACTACTGTTCTTAGTTGATTCAACATTCAAAGTAGTAACCAATCTCACAGGTCGGGCCAGGCAAAGGGTTGCAACCACTATGCTCTCAGATGTAGGTGTATGGTTAGGTCAAATCTCTAGAACATATAAAACCACATGCAGCATGGTAGGGTTGTTTATCTTATTTACCCTGATCCTCCTACACTCAGCAGTGCTATCGTCCTTATCATCCTTAACATGCAGTCCTATTACCAAAGTAGGAACTGTATGTATTTCACACTGAAAACAAACTACTGATAACATACAGCAGTACATAAACTGTTAGCAATACTGTAAGAGTGATTTTGCATTTTAACAAAGAGAATAGGCAACCCAGTTGCTAGATGAGGCTACTCAGTACGCCCTCATATGTTTCAGATAAGATAGCTTCTCCGGGAACTCTAACAAACTAGAAATTCAAAAAACGAACATTAAGTACATTTGTAGATTTGTGATACAATTCATATACGCTCAACAATATCTTGGCTTGACTAAATAAAGGTTGAAGGTCAGATTGGAAAAACACTTACCTTCTATAAGAAATGATGACAAATGTGTTATTTTAACAAATGTCATACTTTACAACAAATCAAACAATTTATCATGTACAAATCAACAGAATAGGTGAGAACAGCATGCTTATCTTGAGAGAGAAGAATGCTTCCTAAATACACACATTGAATACATTTAAAAAGGGTCTAAACTCAAAACATGAGTTACATTATTTTATTCCCTTTCCCACTAGGCTGAACTAATGAAGACATTATTCATTTGGTTACTAACAACACTGGTTTAAAAACTTAGGCCCATAGTTATACTTTTTCATGGAAAACTGCGTTAAAGCAGTTTTGCATGTAAAAGTACAGAGCTGGCTAGTGCCATTTATGGACGCCGGTCAGGCACCATATTTATGGAATAGAGATAGCCGGCAGTAATGCCCGATTAGCGTCATTCTAAATGACGCAAACTGGGTGGGAGAGGCGTAGGGGGAACCGAAGGTTGTGCGTAAAATTATGCCGCTACACTGTTTAGAGGCAAAAAAATGCCTCTAAGCAGAGTAACCCCATTTGCTGGTGCACAACCCCCATGGACATGGCTCCTGACTTAGTAAAGACAGGAGTCATGCCCACCACCCCAATGGCCATGCCCAGGGGACAAATGTCCCTTGGGCATGGCCAATGGGGCCAGTGCCATGCAGGGGCCCCCAGATTACGGCCCCTGAGAGGGGAAAAGATATATACTCACTGGGACCTACCTGGGATGGATCCCCCATCCAGCGGTGTCTCTCTGGTGTGGGTGGAGCTGGGTGGAGGTGTCCCTGGGGCCAGGGAAGGGCACCTGTGGGTTTTTTCCATGTTCTCTGACCTTGGAAACATGCCCACGGGTCCCCTAACACCTGCCCATACCCAGGCATTAAATAATGGTGCTAAGCAAGCTTAGCCTTATTATTTAAGACCCCCACCCCTTGCATGCTTGATTTTAGCATGGGGGATAAATATGGCGCTAAGGCCATATCGTGATTTTTTGGCCGGGAACACCTACCCTGTATCTCATTGACGTAATGTAGGTTTCTACATCCATAAAATGACTTTAATTCCACTACTTTGGCGCTAGACGTGTCTAGCGCCAAAGCACAAATATGGATTTAGGTTTGCACTGAATTAGCATCAAACCAAGTATAAATATACCCCTTAATAACTAACAAGACATTGAGGGAGTCAGTATGAGTTTGGTGGCCACCAAAAGACTGCCATGTTGGTTGTAATCTGACCGCTGTTTTAAGAGTTACACTGTCAAGTCTGCCAAAAACCAGCCAACTTTTGGAAACCGCAAGGATAATAGAGGACGGAAAAGAGGTTGTTCCACCAGCAGCACTGCCAGCCCAACAAAAATCCTCCCATCATATTACAATCCACAAATCATGACAGCGGTTCTCCCATGGCGGAAAACCATTGGCAGTGCGAACTTTGGATATCTCAACTCACATCACACTGAACACAACACCACATTAGATAGTTTAAAAATCCCATACCTGACACACAACCAGACACTCAACACACATACACACACCATTATAAGACACACCCCTACACAACCCACAATCCTTCGCAAACAAAACGACACACACAGTCACAGAGGAGCAATAACCAATGCAGATTTCTCAAAACAACTTCTGGCACCTATGCACATTACACCATGCATGAGTCCCACACCTGCACAGACCATAATTTTCTCTTAGACACAATACACAGCTACAGTCACCCACTCACATCACAGCACCTACATTTCATCACTTCACCAGCTGGCGGCACTGAAGACTTTCAGTAGCCCCCGCCTCATCTCCCTACTTTCACATATTGGGAGGAGAAGGTCTTAGAAATACTGCATCCTGAAGCCATGACAGGAATACCTGGGGGAGTGGAGTCTGGTAAGTACCCACAACATACATGCCACCCAATTGTTTTTTCCTGCATGCACCATCACCACCTTACCCCATCTCAATTAACAAACCACGCACCACCCCTCTGTCCAAATGGCCTAATACACATCACTGGCATACCACATGTCCACTAAACTCATCTGGCACCACAGCCCTCGGGAATGGCATGTGAAGTACTGGGAACTGATAGCACTACAACTCCCAGAAGGCAATATCCCACCATTAAGAAAACCTGAACAGTGCACCAAAAGTGAAATGTCATGCATGTGAAACTAACTACTAATCTAACCCATCATGAACGTCCAACTGTAAAACAGTTTATGGCAATGACAGCATTGCCAATGCCTACTCCCACTATCATTACAAGCAAAACACAGCTACAACTGAGTGCCCCATCAAACTGCCCTTAGAAAAAAGATTCCTAAAATTGTAATCTACTCACCTGAGATAGAAATCTAGATGACAAAATGGATGCACATTCAGAACATCCAGATAGAGGTCAATATCTCTTGCTTTCTCCTTCACTGTGTCCCTACTATGACACTATTGTGCATTGTCCAGCTTTTCCTGTGTCATGTATCATGCCAGAAACTTCACGAAGCAACAAAGGTGAACACCCAAGTCAATAGTCAGACAACATAAGATAGAATGAGCAAACTAATGACTACCAACATAGTTTAACATCTGTAAGCATGGTGTATGGTATTGAAATTACAAAGTCTCATGTTGTACTAAGTCAGATTTGCAGCAGCTGTCATTGTCATTTTGGGGATGATATTAAGGCACTGTGTGCATCTCACACAACATTACTTATACTCTAAATGATACATCACTTGTTGTATCACTTACTGCAAGTCTGTGTTCCACTTCTCCCACAGGTAACCCTGCCATTGCCACCATGGAGAGGATAGCAAAGACTGCCTCTAACCCTCTAGAGGAAGGCCCCAGTGAGGACAACACACCTGTATATGTGGACAATGAGGACGAAGCTGGCCCATCAGGAACCGCTAGTCAGTCAACAACTGTAAGCCTTACCCTGTCCAAAGCAACTCTTCCCAGAACTGTTGCATTAACATCACAAGCAAACATTCACCCCCAAACCTGTGTCCCAAGGACTGTTTCATCCATTGTGTGCCCCCCAGTCAGGTTCCTGAGTCTTACCTTGTCACCCCTGACAATGATGATCCTGTCACCACTGGGAGTAGGCACACTAAGGGTGGGGCACAGGCATGTGGGGGTAGGGTGTGTGGGCAGGATGGTGTGGGCCAGAGGATGGGAGATCCAAGGGACAATACCGACCAGGAAATCATCTCCCTAGTCTTGGGAGCCCACCAAAATCCCCAAGACATGATGGGCCAGGTAGTTGCCATGAATGGGAAATCAAACAGCAGCAGAGAGACAACCATCAGAAAGTTATGCAGCAGTGAAAGACACAAAATGCCATCCTGGCTTCCATTGCTGGGGTGCTGAGGGTAAATAATACTACCCTGAGTAGATCACCCCACAGCATCAGGCCTCTTCCACTAGTAATGATTCTTAAGTTGTTCAACATCTGCTGCTGCTAGTTGAATGGGCGGGACATGCCTCAGACACCCCACCCTCTGTAGCAGAGGAACCCCCCACAAACATAGATTTCCACACAGACATCCAGGAGGAGCAGATGCCAAAACAAGACCCACTGCCAGGAAGTAAATCTCTCCTGACTGGTTCCCATTTTGTGCCACAGATACACCCTGTTGACTGTTCTGAAATCTACCTCCATTTTCATGTGGTGCAAGGACACTGGACTTTTGTTTCATGAGGATGTGGCAGCCGCCACCATGACTGAACACTTCACTGTTTACTTTGTGTTTTCTTGGTTACTATTCACACATGTTATTTGGCACTCCCCAATTAATAACACTTCAACACAGGTCCTGTTTAAGTGTTATTTATCAACCATGTACAACTGTCATGTATGTCAACTATAGTATCAATATGTCCCTCTGCATTGTGGAACTTTTGTTATGGGCCTCACACGTGTACTCTATCACCAGGGTACTCATTACAATGGGGTTGTAACATAGACAGAAGCCAATACAGCTGTATTCTACATCTCCACACATTTATTTCCAGATTTGAAAACAGCAAATAGAATATTACTGCTAGTGACTTATGAGTTTCAGCTTAGGTGTCACACACTACTAACCCACAGGATAGAAAAGTTAGGGACATGTCAGTTGCCCTACAAGCCAGGAGGCATACATATTGGTCTTTTGTAAGGCCATGTAAAGCCCTATCACATACCCATACCTTACCTTGCTAATAATCATTCCCCATGATACAGATAGAGATCAGTACTAATATCCCCAGTTCAGGGACCTTTCACTTACATTGGTCACATACTTGTAGGCTTGCCTCTAACCTATGTCAGTCCACAGAGGCACGCACATTGGTCTCCTAAGTTGGAACACACTGACAGCTATGTTACAAGTAGGTCATATACAATAGAAACCATTTTATATAGATGGAGGCTCTGGTTCAACATTTTTACATGTGTCAGACACAAATGGACACATATGTTACACCATTTTTTCCACCTTTAGTACCAAGCAGGTCTACTTGTTGGGAAAACACACTTACACCCCAGTGTCCTGACAGTCTGGCCATATTATTTACCCTCCCCATACTCATGGCAACCAGTACCTGGTTTTATCCATGTCCACTTCTCATGTCTTCCTGCAATTCCTGTTTGCCTCTGACACTGTCTTGCCAATGATGAAGAGCCAAACCAAAACTCAGCAAATCTGTGATTTACAAAGATAATGGGTAGGACACAGGTGTAAACAAACATCAATTCTGACAAGTCCTTTTCACAAGTGTGACTTTGCATGTGCAGTAACAATCAAGACACTGTATACCAATTTGTTCTGTACACAATACCAAATTACAAACTGCATACACAACTGACTCATTGGCATTGGAGCTACCTAAGACCTCATGGATGATGGTAAATAGGATGTGACATGCCAGCCATCAAGTCTATGTTATCAAATGAAATCTCACCATTAAGAAAACATCACATTTCTTGAGTCAGTTGATGTATAGATTATTTAGATCTGCCCTAAAGTCTCCAGCTTCATCTTCATCTGGTTCATCATCACTTGGCAAATCTACATTTTGACCCACAGGTGCTGCTGCTTCTCCCTCATCTGTATGAGTGGTGTCTGACGTCTCAGGGGAAGGTTATGAAATATGCAGCAGGCAACAATTATTTGACATACCTTGTTGGGTGAGAAGAGGAGGGCTCCTCCAGATATGTCTAGAGTGAAAACTTGCCTTCAGGAGCACAAACGACCACTCAACGGCACGCCTTGTCCTTCCATGGGCCTCATTGTAGCAGACTTTCCCTGGTGTGGTTAGAGACCTCACTGGTGTCAACAACCAAGGATGGTTTGGATAGACTGAGTCCCATGTAAGGAACAGGTATAACGACACAAAGATATATCTGGGACGTGCACGTTTTTGATAGCAAGAAATAAACTTAGCAATCACATGTCAAATGTGAGTTACCAACCAGCCAGGCCCTCTCTGTGTAGAGTCTTGTCATCAGCAGTGGGATATTGCTGTTGCGCATGATGAAGGAATCATTGACTGATCCAGGATACTTCGCACAGACTTGTGAAATGTACTGGCCTATCAAACACACCACCTGTATTATTGTTCATTGGCACTGGGAGTAACCAAGTCAATGTGGGTGCCATCTATGGCTCCAACCACATGTGGAATATGTCCCATTGCATAAAACTCTACCTTCAGGCCAAATCCCCATGTGGTGGAAACCTGATGTAGCTGTCCAGATATTTCAACAATGCACACAGTACATCTTTCAAAGCTAGACTGAACATGGGCTGAGATATCTCTGCAGTTAAGGCCACCGAAATGACCCAGTTGCCTGGAAGTGTAGCATTGACATGACTTGAGTGATAGGAGGTATGCCATTGGTATTGCAAATGTCAGGCATCAGATCTGGCTCCAACTGATCACAAAGATCCAGGATTGTATGTCTATTCAGGTGATATTATAGGTCTGTCCTCCATGGTGTGCGGGTCCACTAGTGGGCAGTGTACTGAAGGTTGTCTTCCTCGCCTCATGCCAGGGTAACTATGTCCAGTCACAGATGTGGGCTTAATCCATCGTTACTTTGCTTGCCACGTCATACCAGTTCGGGCCCAGCCATATGCAAATCAGTCTTGACCCTGGAGCAGTCCAGTCTGAACTGCCAAGCCAGGTCCTCCCTGGACAGGATTCAAGCATCCTGGGACTGGTTTCATGATATTACCCTTCATCAGCCAGGCTAGCTTGAATCCAGTGGTGCAGCAAGCAAGGGACCCACCTCTGGGCATACCCTAGCCACTTAGGGCACACAATGAAACATCACAAAATAAAATGATGGACGGAGTGTTAAAACTTTTGAAACACACACCCCCAGTTAAAGATCTGGGTTTAATCCATTGTTATTTTGCTTGCCACGTCACCCCAGATTGGACCCTATGGGAGCAGTCCAGCCCGAACTGCCAAGCCAGGTCCTCCCTGGACAGGTTTCAAGCAGCGTGGGACTGGTTTCAGGGTATCACCCTTCATCAGCCAGGCTAGCTTGAATCCAATGGCGCAGCAAGCAAGGGAACCCAATCTGGGCATACCTTAGCCACTTAGGGCACAAAAGGCAACATCACAAAATAAAATGATGGATGGAGTGTTGAAACTTTTCAAACTCACCACCAGTCACAGATCTGAGTTTAATAAATTTTTATTTTGCTTGCCACATCACCCTAGTTCAGACTCAGCCATATGCAAATCAATCTTTACCCTGTTCCCTATGGGGGCAGTCCAGCCCAAACTGCCAAGCCAGGTCCTCCCTGGACAGGATTCAAGCATCCTGGGACTGGTTTCAGGGTATCACCCTTCATAAACCAGGCTAGCTTGAATCCAGAGGCACAGCAAGCAAGGGACCCACGTGTGGGTATACCCTAGCCACTAATGGCGCACAAGGCAACATCACAAAATAAAATGATGGACGGAGTGTTGAACCTTTTCAAACACTAGCCACCAGTCACAGATCTGGGTTTAATCCATCATTATTTTGCTCACCATGCCACCCCAGTTTGGACCCAGCCATTTGCAAATTAATCTTCTAATGGGACAGTCCAGCCCGAACTGCCATCCCAGGCTCTTCCTGGACAAGCATCCTGGGACCGGTTTCAGGGTACGATGGAATGATGGATTAAACCTCAAACTGTGACTGGGTTGAGTGGTTGAAAAGTTTCAGCACTCTGTTCATCATTCTTTTGTGCTGCTCCACATGATGAATATGGTCATATACAAATCTGACATATCTGCTGTTGCTGTCAGATACAACATATGACATTTGAAGTACAGCATCTTGCTATGCATCCTATGATACTCCCCTTGGATCACATTTCCTGAATCTACTAGTATTCTATACATGCATATTTATCTGTGACTGTCAGTGTTTGATAATTCAGCTTAGTGTACATGTAAAACATATTTGTTGCACCTATGCTACATTACCAATGCACATAGGATGCTGAGAATAGGTCTATATTTGCACTGTTCCCTCTGTCACACAGCTTTCACTACTCAAGTGCACAATTAGACTAGTGAACATGAAGGGAAAATTCACAGATATTTCACACAATATAGGGAACCATTAATGATGCAGATTCCAATACTTCTCCATACATATGATTGCATCAAAATGGCAGCTGCCTGACCTACTGTACTAGACATGAGGAAGTGACCTCACTCTGCTGAAGGATGTTGTCATGGCGGTAGGTGGTTAGAATTGCGGAGGACATTGCCATTGGAGCACAGTGCTACCTTTTCCGGACTTGGGCCAATGGTGATGTCTGCCGGCAGTGACGGTCGTGTATGTGGAGGACATGACTGCCATCTTCTGCAGTATTGCTCACTTAACTCCTGACGCTGCTGCCAGCAAGACCTCCACTTCCTGAGCTGCTCTGTACTGCCTCTTGGAGCCATCATGCCACGTCATACTGGTGATAGGGCCCTAGCCTTCTCCCCAGAAGAGCTGGACAAGCTCGTGGAGGAGGTCCTACTCCTGTATGAACAGCTATATGGTGCACCAGAGGAGCAGGTGAGTCCAATAATATACCAATGTGTGAAAGTTGGAGTGTATGATGGTGTGCATGAAATCTGGATTATTGAAGATTTCACCACTCATGTCTGGGTGTATGGACATGTGCCCATGTGCAAAGGCAGGCATACAGTTGTATCATATGGTAGATAGTGTGGAATGTCACTTCCTTCATACACAGCATAGATTGTAGCATGGACAACAATGATGGTGTGAGAAATGTTTTGTAGACACTCCGGCCCATATTTATACTTTTTGACGCAAAACTGCGCCAACGCAGTTTTGCGCAAAAAAAATTAGCGCCAGCTAACGCCATTCTGAAGCGCCATGCGGGCGCCGTATTTATTGAATGACGTTAGCCGGCGTTAGCCGGCGGCGCCGTCTGGTGTGCGTGAAAAAAAACGACATACACCAGGCAGCTCCGGTGTAGGGGGATATGGAGCTCGGGCGTCAAGAAATGGGGCAAGTCAGGTTGAGGCAATTTTTTCGCCTCAACCCGATTTGCGCCATTTTTTTTCACTCCCAACCCCCATAGAAATGACTCCTCTTTTAGCAAAGACAGGAGTCATGCCCCCTTGCCCAATGGCCATGCCCAGGGGACTTCTGTCCCCTGGGCATGGTCATTGGGCATAGTGGCATGTAGGGGGGCACAAATCAGGCCCCCCTATGCACAAAAAAAAAATAAAAAAAAATTAACTGAACTTACCTTAATGTCCCTGGGATGGGTCCCTCCAGCCTTGGGTGTCCTCCTGGGGTGGGCATGGGTGACAGGGGGTGTCCCTGGGGGTATGGGGGGGCACCTCTGGGCTCCTTCAGAGACCACAGGTCCCTTAACGCCTGCCTTTTGCAGGCGCTAAAAAACGGCGCAAAAGCGGGAGTACGTCATTTTTTTTTGACCCGCCCACTCCCGGGCGTGATTTTTGCCCGGGAGTATAAATCCCACGCACATGCCTCGGAGTCGATTTTTTAGACGGGAACGCCTACCTTGCATATAATTAACGCAAAGTAGGTGTCCACGTTAAAAAATGACGCTAACTCCATGGACTTTGCCGCTAGACGCGTCGAACGCCAAAGTATAAATATGGAGTTAGTTTTGCGTCGAAATTGCGTTAAAAAAAACGACGCAATTTCGGTGCAAACGGAGTATAAATATGCCCCTCCATGTTATGGACAATCATGTGGCCTGGTTATATGTGTGTAGTCAATACTAAGTACTGATCATGCATGTTGTATGGGACACTTCACTTCAAACATGATGTGCCTGCAAATGCTAAATTGTAAAGGTCAGTATAAATCAAGGCACACGTCTTGTATCATTCAACACTTGTGGTGTAATCTTCATATTTATTCCTTCAGCTCCAACTCCAGCCAACACGTTTTTCATCTGGGATTTAAACCAATGATTTCAACAGGGCTTGGAATGATACACATATACAGTAATGTAAAGTCAACATCAATTATTTTCATCACTACCACACCCCAATTTGTCTCCTGTGTGCTTAAGGTGGAAACGTAAGTGATCCGTAAAGTACTGTCATAAAAACCAAATACTCATGTAAATAAGCTAGATGTGCTCATCTATCAACATTATGGTGGTCATTACAACCCTGGCGGACGGTGTTAAAGCTGCGGAAATACCGCAAACAGGCTGGCGGACAAAAAAAGGGAATTACGACCCTGGCGGAAACCGCCAAAAAAGACAGCCACTTTAACACTTAGCCCGCCACAGCGGTACAGAAAAGCAGCGCGGCGGTTACCGCCAACAGACAGGCGGGAGACAATGTACCGCCCACACTATTACAACCCGCCAATCCGCCACCTTTTCCGGGGTGGATTCACTGTGGATAAAAACACGGCGGAAACAGCTTTTGCTATGGGAAAACGCTCACCTGAACACATCCCACGAGGAAGGAGGCCACCATGGAGCCGGAATTACAAATGCTTCCTGCCCTTGTCTTTCTGCTCCTCTACGACCAACAGCTACGTAGGCGCCGAAGACACCGGTGAGTACTGCACCTACGACACGGGGGAGGCAAAAGTTAGGGGGACACCCACCAAACACCACCACCCTCGCATATTACAACATACACACCAATGCATTCAGAAAAAATCACAGTAACAACCCACAATCCCCCCGGAAGAATGCAAAGGCAATGCGAAATTCGGTCAAACATTATAATGTGCCAATATACATGTCATACAAAAATATACAGATACATATTTCAAAATCACTCATAATTATATATACAATACGAGAAGTAGTGCAGATATGTACACAACAATGTCCGTGCACCAACAGTCCAAAAATGCATGGGCGAGGCCCACAAACGATACCTGACCACTATCGGAGAGAACACTGCCGGGGCATCAGATCGAAATACTACAGGCACCTCAGGGGGAAGGAAAGGGGGGCACCTCAGCCAGATGAATGCGAAGCCAGATCCGCGACGGGGCTCCATGCCCATTGATGTATCCTGGGGAGTGCAAAGCCACAGTCTCACAAGTCTCTACAGTGGCTGGGTTGCCCACTGTGCCATCCTGGGGAGTGCAAAGCCACAGTCTCACAAATCTCTACAGTGGGTGGGTTGCCCACTGTTCCATCCTGGGGAGTGCAAAGCCACAGTCTCACAAGTCTCTACAGTGGGTGGGTTGCCCACCGTTCCATCCTGGGGAGTGCAAAGCCACAGTCTCACAAGTCTCTACAGTGGGTGGGTTGCCCACTGTGCCATCCTGGGGAGTGCAAAGCCACAGTCTCTCAAGTAGATGCAGTTCTCTACTGGTACTGGGTGGAACTGGTGCCCAGACTGGATGAGTCTCCCTGTGAAAGTTCATGTCCTGTCACTGTCCCAGCTGCACATGGGATAAGGATGCCTGATGTGGCGGCCTTTTCATTCCTACACGGTGCTTGCCCTGTTCATCGTTCTTCACCATGGCGGTCCTTGCCCTGTTCAGCGGTCTTCACCATGGCGGTCTTTGCCCTGTTCAGCGGTGCTTTGCCATGGCGGTCTTTGCCCTGTTCAGCGGTCTTTGCCCTGTTCAGTGGTGCTTTGCCCTGTTCAGCGGTCTTTGCCCTGTTCAGCGGTGCTTTGCCATGGCGGTCTTTGCCCTGTTCAGCGGTCTTTGCCCTGTTCAGCGGTGCTTTGCCATGGCGGTCTTTGCCCTGTTCAGCGGTCTTTGCCCTGTTCAGCGGTGCTTTGCCATGGCGGTCTTTGCCCTGTTCAGCGGTGATTTGCCATGGCGGTTCTGATACAGACATTGGTGTGTGGCATGACGATCTCTACACTGGGCATTGGTGTGTGGCATGACGTTCTCTACACTGGGCATTGGTGTGTGGCATGACGTTCCATCATTGCCCTGCGGGGCTGTGGCAGCCGGGGCCCTCCTGGGCTGTGACTCTGGCGGTGGTCTCTGGACCAGTGACAATACTTTTGCCCTCCTGGGCTGTGACTCTGGCGGTGGTCTCCTGACCAGTGACAATACTTGTGCCCTCCTGGGCTGTGACTCCAGCGGTGGTCTTCTGACCAGTGACGATACTTGTGCCCTCCTGGGCTGTGACTCTGGCGGTGGTCTCTGGACCAGTGACGATACTAGTGCCCTCCTGGGCTGTGACTCTGGCGGTGGTCTCCTGACCAGTGACGATACTTGTGCCCTCCTGGGCTGTGACTCCGGCAGTGGTCTCCTGACCAGTGACAATACTTGTGCCCTCCTGGGCTGTGACTCTGGCGGTGGTGTCCTGACCAGTGACGACGGTGCTGGCAGTTGTGTCTGGACCGCCGGAAATGATGGCGCACTTCTCCGCCGTGACACTCACAACAGGCTGGGCAGACTTCCTCTGGACCTTCCCCACCTTTGTTGGAGTCACAGCTGACTCACCAATCCCCTTCGAACCCATGTCAGTTGTTGTCCCACCAGGAGTCTTAACACGGTCCCGTCGTCCACTCTCCAATTTTAGAGCCTTTACAGGTGGTGGGCTGCCAGTGCCTTGGCTCCGGGTCCTACTGCCTGCCCTAGTGGCCGGTGCACTCCACAGGCCTTGAACAGCCACCACTGGTATTGGAGGCTTTTTGGCTGAGGCGCTACGACAGGACTGGTGAATTGGAGGGGGGGTGGGGGCAAAAAGGTCAATTTTACACAGGGACAGTTTCTGACGGACACTGGGATGGGTAGCTGGAGGGGGTCTGGGAGTGGAGGAAGAGGAGGTGGTTGTAGGAGGTGTCACTTTAGCTGTTTTGGGTGCAGGTGCAGGTACTGGAGGCTGTCGTGAGGTGGATGGATGTTGGGTGAGTGATTGCCGGCGTTTGTGTACTTTGGAAGGGGGCGTCACAGACACACTGGGAGAGGACACAGGGGACGTGTACATGCAGTGGAGGTGGTGAGTGCAGGTGAGCGGCATGGGGTGCTGGGTCTCCTTGTGCGACTCATGGTGCCTGTAGATGTGGTGCATGCAGGTGTGTGTGTAGACGAGACTGGGAGGGAGAAGAGGAGGAGGGGGACGCAGTGGAGACAGTGGATGTTGCTGTGTCTGTATGGGTGTGATGCTTGTGTGAGTGCCTGTGGGATGTGTGGTGCCTATGGTTGCTTGAGCTACTTTTGGGTGTTGACTTGTGTGCATGCTGGTCTGTAGGTGTGCTTGGGATGGGCTGGGGTACAGGGGATTGGGTCTGGGTGGAGAAAGTTGGAGGGGGGAGGCTAGACACAGGGACAATGGCTGCCATCAGTGCTGAGGCCAGAGATTGCAGGGTTCGCTGAAGGACATCCTGACCAGAATGAATGCCCTCCAGGAATGCATTACTGTGTTGCAACTCTCGTTCTACACCCTGGATGGCATTCACAATGGTAGACTTCCCAACAGTGAGTGACCTGAGGAAGTCAATGGCCTCCTCACTGAGGGCAGCAGGGGTGACTGGTGCAGGGCCTGAGATGCCTGGGGCGAAGGTGATGCCCACCCTCCTGAGTGAGCGGGCACCGGGCGAACGCTGAGGGGCTGCTGGGAGGGCGGTGCTGGTAGGGGAGGTGGCGGCTGTACCTGTTGAAGTGGGGGGCACAGATGGTGGCGCCACCACAGGGAAGCTCCCATCGGCGGACGAGTCCGTGTCGCTGGTTGGTGATCCGGTGGCCGACGTGAAGCTCCCCTCGCCCTCCGTCCCACTGGTGCATTCAGAGTCCGTGGTGTGGCCCTCCATGGCCATGTGGGATGCAGCTCCCTCGTGCTCCGGTGCCACTGTACCTCCACCTGTTGATGCTGATGTACAAAAGGACATGGAGAGCAGGAAAAGGGGGGGAGACAGAAGAAAGAGAGTTTTAGTGCATGGCATTCCGCTACAGTTGGCGGACAAGACAGACGCAGCAGCCCCCTGCATAACGCCGTGCTCCTGCACTCAGCACATGCAATTTCTGGGTTGTGGCCTACATGGCAATGGTGGACATCTGCACACATGGATGCCACAGGGGCAACTATACCTCGACTTGGCACTCTGCTGAGGTGGGGTTGAGTGCCACATGGCCTACATTACCGAGGGGCCTTGCCTACCTAACTCGCCCTGGCCTAGGGACACCCACAGCCCACCTCCCCCACCCAGACACCTCCACTGCATGCAAAGTCAGCAGATTTAGTGTGTACTCACCCCCTTGTGTCTGCTGTGATGTCCTCAAGCGCCCATCCAACTCCGGGTAGGCTACCGCCAGGATCCGGAACATAAGGGGGGTCATGGTGCGACGGGCACCCCTCCCACGTTGGGAGGCCATCCCCAGCTGAGCCTCCGCCGTCTTCTTGCTGCAGCGGCGAATGTCCTCCCATCTCTTACGGCAGTGGGTGCCCCGTCTCTGGTGGGCCCCCAGGATCCGGACCTCCTTGGCGATGGCACGCCAAATGTCCCTCTTCTGGTGGGCGCTGACCTACATGACATGCACAAGGGAAGAGGAACAGTCATTACCAACTGCACCGTCAATGTGAGTGGCCCCCCTCCCTACTCTGGCCATGTGGCCCCTTCATTCCCATGCATTAATGTTCTATGAACTATGCCCCCTTCCCTCTTCCACCCAGCCCTCTCCACCTAGGCCTAGCCCATACAACGTGCCCCCTGTGAACTAACCTGTTGGTCTGGAGGACCGTAGAGTAGTGTGTACTGGGGGAGGACCCCATCCACAAGTTTCTACAACTCCTGTGCAGTGAAGGCAGGGGCCCTTTCCCCAGACGCAGCAGCCATCGTCGCTTCCAGACCGACGTCACATCAGCACTAGCAGTATAGGTCCTCTCCTGTCGAAGGTCAGGTATCTAGTGATTGAACAGATAGAAAATGGCGGTGACGTCCGCGGCGGTGACGTCCGCGGCGGTGCGAATCATCACCGCCGGCGCATCTGTTCATTGGCTCCTGGGACCCAAAGGGTCCAATGTTAACCAATGCAGCATTGCGCCGTGGTCTACGACCGCCTACCGCGATGGTGTGCAACGCCAGCGCAGTTACCCCACAATCCCATTGTCCCAGTTTAGAGGTCAGGCAGCCGCCATTTCAGGGGCCCACATGGCTTCATTTACTACTGCGTCACACATAGCTAGGCCTACACTCAACACACATACAGGAAGGGTTTTGTGTCTGGTGTAGTCTTGTGTGTAACTGTGGGTACATACCTGGAGGAATAGTGACTGGTTCTTCGCTGTTGCTCTTCATAGGCACCGTCAGCTGGGACATATGAGAAGATGGCGGAAAACTCCTGTGTACCGACCGCTGGTGGACCTGTTGACAATGGAAGAAAGACATGTCATCGTCACCTACAGGTTTGACCGTGCCACTATCCAGGAACTACGTACCCAGTTGGAGCCAGACCTGATGTCACCAATCCGCCATCCAACTGGAATCCCCCCTGACGTGCAGGTGCTGTCGGTGCTCCATTTCCTTGCAAGTGGGTTATTTCAGACTACTGTGGCCATGGCATCAGGGATGTCCCAGCCTATGTTTTCCAACGTGTTGTCCAGAGTGTTGTCTGCCCTGCTGAAACACGTAAGGAGATACATCATTTTCACTGAGGTGGAGGATTTGCCTACAGTGAAAGGTGACTTTTATGCCCTTGGACATATCCCCAACGTCATAGGTGCCATTGATGGGACCCATGTAGCTCTGGTCCCCCCTCACAGGAGTGAACAGATGTACAGGAACAGGAAGAGTTATCATTCTCTGAATGTCCAGATGGTCTGTTTGGCAGACCAGTACATCTTGCAGGTAAATGCTATGTTCCCTGGCTCTGTGCATGACACCTACATCCTGCGGAATAGCAGCATCCCTGATATGATGGCTCAACTCCAGAGGCACCGTATATGGCTATTGGGGGACTCTGGTTACCCCAACCTTTCCTGGCTCTTGACCCCAGTGAGGAATCCCAGGACCAGGGCAGAGGAACGCTACAATGAGGCCCATGGGCGGACTAGGAGGGTGATAGAACGCACCTTCGGCCTCCTGAAGGCCAGGTTCAGGTGCCTCCTTATGACAGGTGGATCCCTATTCTACTCACCGAAGAAGGTGTGCAACATCATCATCGCCTGCTCCATGCTCCATAATTTGGCTTTGCGACGCCAGGTGCCTTTTCTGCAGGAGGATGATACAGATGACGGTGTTGTAGCAGCTGTGGAGCCTGTGGACAGTGATGAGGATGAAGCTGAGGAAGAAGAAAATGACAACAGGAAGTCAGTCATACAGCAATATTTCCAGTGACACACAGGTGAGAACATTTTCTGGTTTAACATTACATTACCCACACGTCTACCTCTATCCTGTTCCTCCATTTCAATCACTATTTGTTAACTGAGTTGTACCCTTCCATTACAGTTTCACAGGTGTGGTAACCTACGTGTCAACTGTTTGCATCCTTCATGGGCTTGTGATGTGTGACATAGGTATGTTAGCCTCACAATGGTACAGCCATTAGGACACTGTCATTGATAATACAAAGTACCAAATCATAGACAGACTCCAGATTGTTTTGTGTTTCAAGGGTGTTTATTTAAGTGCTCCAAAACTGAAGGGGGGTTGTAAATTGGCGATGGGGGATGGTGGAGGAATGTCCATGGCAGAGTCCAGTCTATTAGTCTCACAGGTGCACTGCCCATCTGGGCATAGGAAGTGGAGCTGGAGCTGTTCGAATATGGACAGGGTAACAAAGTGGGACAGTGGGAGGACAATCAGGGTGGTCTGATTTCCTGGCGGGAGTCTTGCCATCTTGCTCTGTCCTGTTCCTGGATCTCAGGGACCGTTTGCGTGGTGGTTGTCCGTCTGCAGGGGATGGGGTACTGGTGTGGTGGTCCTGTGGCGGGGCGTCCTGTCCACTAGCGCCGGCGGAGGTTGTGGGCATTTCATCGTCCTGGCTAGTGTCAGGGGCCCCTTGGAGTGCCACTGTGTCCCTCAAGGTCTGCTGTATGTCCTCCAGCACCCCTACGATGGTGCCCAGGGCGGAGCCGATGGTCCTGAGCTCCTCCCTGAACCCCAACTATTGCTCCTCCTGCAGGCGCAGGGTCTCCTGCAACTTGTCCAGGACCGTCGCCATCATCTCCTGGGAGTGTTGGTATGCTCCCATGATGGAGGAGAGGGCCTCGTGGAGAGTTGGTTCCCTTGGCCTGTCCTCCCTCTGTCGCACAGCAACCCTCCCAGTTCCCATATGTTCCTGTGCTTCTGTCCCCTGGACCGTGTGCCCACTACCACTGCCACCAGGTCCCTGTTGTTGTTGGGGTGGTGGGTTACCCTCGGTGCCCTCTCTTGGTGGACACACCGCTGATTGACCTGTCCTGGGTAGGGAGGTTTGGGCCCGCTGGGTGGGTGCTGTGCTGGTGTTACCAGAGGGTGGAAAGTCGGTGTTGGGCTGTGCCTGTGCAAGGGGAACCGACTGTCCTAAAGCACACGATGGTCCGGGCTGGTCAGCAAGATCCAGCAGGGCAGAGCTGCTCTCGTCACTGTGGGCCTCTTCTGTGGGTGGAGTGGAGTTGTCTGGACCCTCTGGTGTGGTAACGGTCCTTCGGGTTCCTGCAGGGGCATAAGAGCATGATTATTGCATGTGTGTGTGTAATGGTGTGCAATGGGTGGGTGTGCGTGAACCCCAGTGCACGCATTCCTGTGTGGGGGCTTGTGTGATGATGGTTGGGGGGGTGTTCAGGGTATGTGCAGTGAGCATGATTCCGTGAGGGGTGACCATGCTTAGTTGTGTCATGCAGGGCTTGTTGTTGGGATGGGTGGTTTGTGTTATGGGTACATATGTGAGGAGTTGGAGTGATAGGGGAGGGTGTGAGGGTGGGGGTGTGTGAGAGCATGCAGGTAGGGTGGGGGATATGATAGTTGAGATTTGACTTACCAGTGTCCCATCCTCCACCGACTCCTCCGAGGCCCTCAGGATGCAAGATGGTCAAGACTTGCTCCTCCCATGTTGTTAGTTGTGGGGGAGGAGGTGGGGGTCCGCCGCCAGTCCGCTGCACCGCGATGTTGTGCCTGGAGACCGTGGAACGCACCTTCCCCCGTAGGTCGTTCCACCTCTTCCTGATGTCCTCCCTATTTCTTGGGTGCTGTCCCACGGCGTTGACCCTGTCCACTATTCTGTGCCATAACTCCATCTTCCTGGCTATTGATGTGTGCTGTACCTGTGAGCGAAATAGCTGTGGCTCTACCCTGACGATTTCCTCCACCATGACCCTGAGCTCCTCCTCGGAGAAGTGGGGGTGTCTTTGGCATGCCATGGGGTGGTGTGGGTGAGGTGTGGGGTGGTGTATGTGGTGATGAGTGTGGTGAGTGTAGTGGTGTGTGGTGTTTTGTGCGTGGATGTTGTGTGGGTGATGGTGTTGTGTGCCTCTGTGTGATGGGGTTGTCAATTGCTGTGCTCTCTCTCTGGCCTTCTTTCAGAATTTCTAGTCAAAGGGGTTTGTGGGTGATGTGGGTGTGTGTTTTATATTGTATTGGGTGTGTGGGAGTGTTGTTTGTATGTGTATCAGGTGTGTGTATTTGTAATTGTCCAATGTGGCTGTGTTTTGTATATGTGTGTGTATTTTGAGCGCGGCTGTGTGTACCGCCAATGGAATACTGCGGTTGAAAGACCGCCGCGTGGATTCGTGGGTCGTAATAGCATGGGCGTGTTTCTGTTGGCGTGGAGGTGGAGGATTTGTTTCCGCCAGTTTATCACTGACCTTTGGTGTGGCGGTGTTGTGTGGGTGTCTGAATTTCGGCAGATTCCGAGATGTGTGTCATAATAGCTGTGGCGGTCTACCGCGGCCGCGGTGGTGTATTGGCGGTCTTCTGCACGGCGGTAAGCGCCTTTTACCGCCAATGTTGTAATGACCCCCTATGTCTTCGAATCACATTATTACGTGTCAAATCCAAACATACATATGCCCAATCAAGATATGCTGCTTTAAAATCAATCTCAACCGCTTAATATAAGTAGTGTATACCTATTGCTCTATGCAAGAATTCAATGCAACATAATTGAAGCATACATACACATGTGGAGCCAACCATTTCTTAAACACCTCTATGCATTATCCTTATAACCCGGGCGACATCCAAACCCAATGGAAAGTACCTGTGGAATGGAGTTCTGATATATTGAGGTTAGAAGATCTCCTGATCACTATTTTTTACTTCACCAAAATCAATTGTTAGCGCTGCCAAATACAATGCAATGATTTAATTAACATACATTATATGGTAATCCACTGTTGTTGCAAATGGAGGTTAAGCAATTGTATTTCAAACCTCTCCTATCAAGTAATTCAAATATGATATAATGGAATAAGCTTACCTATTAACAACCACTATTGTCCGCACAACCCACTCCTTTGACATCTCATTTCCCTTCAAGTTTGGGAAATTGTTCCTATAAAAATAGCCACACCCAATCTCAATACTCAGCAAATCCTACTCCATCTATAACAATATTTCTCTATCCTCCGATACCATTCATCTTAACCATTCACAAAGGGCATAACAACCCTGTACTCCAGCCGGCTGGGAGGCAGGGAATTCCTTATAACTTCAAAGCCATTGTCTGGAAGTTTCTCCCACCTTCCAGAACCAGGACACCAGGGTATACATACTGAATCTTAGAAACCACTGCTATCCTGCTGAAAGTACCGACACTCTGCTGGACTGCTACTCTGAAGGAGCTGCTGCCTTGCTGTGCTAACCTGCTGCCCTCTTGCCTGGAGAAAAAGAAATGGACCTGCAACTTCATCTGGAACCCAGGACCCCAGATTGACTCAAAGGGCCAGTCTGCTGGCCTCCTGTTCTCAGCTTCGGGGTCATAACAGCCTCCCCACAGCTCCTGGGCCTGTCTTCAACAAGTTCCTGTCCCACAAGAAGGATGTCTTATGTCCTAGAACCCTGGAGTGGAACTTGAGCTCTTAAAGACAAGCTCTTGGGCTCTTAATGACCACAAATCAGCCCGTTCACACTGGAATCTCAATGCTCACAAGAAAAATAAGCACAAGCCACTACAAATCCTCTCTTCGCCCAGCAAGCATCATATGCCTGATTGGGACGCCAACACGAGTCTCCAGCTGCCAATCCACAATGCCCAGCCTGCTCTTCATGCTACACTGGCCACCGCCAGCGAAGCTTTCCTTCCTCCCTGCAATTTGCTCCCCTGAGAAATTGACTCTTGGTACAAAACCTGAGAAAGCACAACTTCAGCGAGACTAATCAGGAACTGTATCTGACATGCACTCCATTTTTTACTTTTACACAGTCCAGATAGCCACAGTTGACAAGTTATGCTTTTAAGTGCTATAGTGCAATTTAAGCACTATGCTACAGGTTATTCTTTCAAAATTCATGACCCTGGTTCTACTGAATGGATTTCCAGTTCTACTGATTGTTTTTTGTCATTTTGGTCTTCTTAAATTTACTAAATTTTGCACTATGGGGGTCATTACAACATTGGCGGTAAAAGCCGCTTACCGCCGTGCAGAAGACCGCCAATACACCGCCGCGACCACGGAATTCCGCCACAGCTATTATGACACACATCTCGGAATCCGCCGAAATTCAGACACCCACACAAGTCCGCCACACCAAAGGTCAGTGAGAAACTGGCGAAAACAAATCCTCCACTGTCACGCCAATAGAAATACGCCCATGCTATCACGACCCACGAATCCACGCAGCAGTCTTTCAACCGCGGTATTCCATTGGCGGTACACACCGCAACGCTCAAAATACACACACACCTCCAAAACACCACCACATTGGACAATTCCAAATAAACACACCTGATACACATACACACACCACTCCCACACACTCAATACTATATAAAACACACACCCACATCACCCACAAGCCCCTACGACCAAAAACTATAGACGAAGGCGACAAACAGAGAGCACAGCAATAGACAACCCCACCACACAGAGGCACACAACACCATCACCCATACAACATCCACGCATAAAACACCTCACACCACCACACTCATCAACATATACACCACCCCACACATCACCTACACCACCCCATGTCACGCCAAAGACATCCCAGGTTTTCCGAGAAGGAGCTCAGGGTCATGGTGGAGGAAATCTTACGGGTAGAGCCACAGCTATTTGGATCACAGTTGCAGCACACCTCCATAGCCAGGAAGATGGAGCTATGGCGAATAATCGTGGACAGGGTCAACGCTGTGGGACAGCATCCAAGAAATCGGGAGGACATCAGGAAGAGGTGGAACGACCTACGGGGGAAGGTGCGTTCAGTGGTCTCCAGGTACAACATCGCGATTCAGCGGACTGGCGGCAGACCCCCACCTCCTCCCCCACAACTAACAACATGGGAGTAGCAGGTCTTGACCATCATGCATCCAGAGGGCCTCGGAGGAGTCGGTGGAGGAATGGACACTGGTAAGTCAAATCTTAACTATCATATCCCCCACCCTACCTGCATGCTATCACACACCCCCACCCTCACCCCCTCCCCTATCACTCCAACTCCTCACTAATGTACTAATAACACAAACCACCCATCCCAACACCAAGCCCTGCATGACATAACTAAGCATGGGAACTCCTCACTAAAGCATGCTCACTGCACATACCCATAACAATCCCCCAACCATCATCACACAAGCCCCCACACAGGAATGCTGGCACTGCGGTACACACACACCCACCCACCCATTGCACACCATGACACACACACACATGCAATAATCATGCTCTTATACCCCTGCAGGACCACTACGTAACGTCACCAGACAGGAGGGTCCAGACATCTCCACTCCACCCACAGAAGAGGCCCACAGTGACGACAGCAGCTCTGTCCAACTGGATCCAGATGACCAGCCCGGACCATCGTGGGCCGCGGGACAGTCGGTTCCCCTTGCACAGGCACAGCCCAACACTGACCTTCCACCCTCTGGTAACACCAGCACAGCACCCACCCAGCAGGCCCAAACCTCCGTCAATCAGCTGTGTGTCCACCACTACAGGGAACCCAGGATAACCCATCACCCTAACAACAGCAGGGACCTGGGGGCAGTGGTAGTGGGCACACGGTCCAGGGGACGGAGGCACAGGAACAAAGGGGAACTGGGAGGGCTGCTGTGCGACAGGGGGCGGACAGGCCTAGGGAACCCACTCTCCACGAGGCCCTCTCCTCCATCATGGGAGAATACCACCACTCCCAGGAGATGATGGCTACGGTCCTGGCCAAGTTTCAGGAGACCCAGCACCTGCAGGACGAACAGTATTTGGGCTTCAGGGAGGAGCTCAGAACCATCAGCTCCGCCCTGGGCACCATCGTAGGGGTGCTGAAGGACATACAAAAGACCATAAGGGACATCGTGGCACTCCAAGGGGCCCCTGACACTAGCCTGGACGATGAACTGCCCACCACCTCTGCCGGCACTAGTGGACAGGACCACCACCCCAGCACCCCACCCCCTGCAGACGGAGAACCACCCGCAAGGGGTCCCTGAGATCCAGGAACAGGACAGAGCAAGATGGCAAGACCCCGCCAGGAAATAAGACCAACCTGATTGTCCTCCCACTGTCCCAAATTGTTACCCTGTCCAGATTGGAACTGCCCCAGCTCCACTTCCTATGCCCATATGGGCAAAGCACCTGTGAGACGAATAGACTGGACTCTGCCATGGACATTCCTCCACCATCACCCATCACCATTTTACAACCCCCCTCCATTATTGAGCACTTAAATAAACACCCTTGAACCACAAAACAATCTGGAGTCAGTTTGTGATTTAGAAAATGTTTATTAGCTATGATAATGACAAAATCCGTTCGAAATTTGAATGTCAACATACCTATGTCACACATCACAAGTCCATGAAGGATGCAAGCAGATGACAAACGTTGGTAACCACACCTGTGAAACCGTAATGGAAATGTACAACTCAGTTACCAAATACTGCTTCAAATTGACAGACAGGATAGAGGTAGAAGTGTAAAAGTGAATGTAATATTAAAAAAAAAATTCTCACCTGTGTGTCACTGGAAATATTGCTGTATGACTGACTCCCTGTTGTCAATGTCTTCTTCCTCAGCTTCCTCCTCATCACTGTCCACAGGCTCCACAGCTGCCACAACACCGTCATCTGGACCATCCTCCTGCAGAAAAGGCACCTGGCGTCGCAAAGCAAGATTGTGAAGCATCGAGCAGGCGATGATGATCTGGCACACCTTCCTTGGTGAGTAGAATAGGGAACCACCTGTCATATGTAGGCACCTGAACCTGGCCCTCAGGAGGCCAAAGGTGCTTTCGATCACCCTCCTAGTCCGCCCATGGGCCTCATTGTTGTTTATCCTCTGCCCTGGTCCTGGGATTCCTCACTGGGGTCAGTAGCCATGACAGGTTCGGGTAACCAGAGTCCCCTAATAGCCACACACGGTGCCTCTGGAGTTGACCCAACACATACGGGATGCTGCTATTCCGCAGGATGTATGCGTCATGCACTGAGCCAGGGAACATAGCATTTACCTGCAAGATGTACTGGTCCACCAAACATACCATCTGTACATTCATCAAATGATAACTCTTCCGGTTCCTGTACACCTGTTCACTCCTGCGGGGGACCAGAGCTACATGGGTGCCATCAATAGCACCTACTATGTTGGGGATATGTCCAATGGCATAGAAGTCACCTTTAACTGTAGCCAAATCCTCCACCTGAGGGAAAACGATGTAGCTCCTCACGTGTTTCAGCAGGGCAGACAGCACTCTGGACAACACGTTGGAAAACATAGGCTGGGACATCCCTGATGTCATGGCCACTGTTGTTTGAAATGACCCACTTGCAAGGAAATGGAGCACTGATAGCACCTGCACTTCAGGGGGTATTCCTGAGGGATGGCGGATTGGTGAGATCAGGTCTGGCTCCAACTGGGTACACAGTTCCTGGATTGTGGCACAGTCAAACCTGTACATGATGATCAAATGTTGCTCCTCCATTGTTAACAGGTCCACCAGCGGTCGGTACACCAGGGGATTTCGCCATCTCCTCAAATGTCCCAGCTGACGGTGCCTAAGAAGGACAATAGCGACCACAGAGTCAACAAATTCTCAGGTATGTACCCACAGCTACACAGAACACGACACCATATACAAAACTATTCCTGTATGTGTGTTGAATGTAGGCCTAGGTATGTGTGACGCAGTAGTAAATGAAGCCATGTGGGCCCCTGAAATGGCGGCTGCCTGACCTCTAAACTGGGACAATGGGATGTGAAGTAACTGCGCTGGCGTTGTACACCGTCGCAGTAGGCGGTCGTAGACCGCTGCGCAATGCAGCATTGGTTGACATTGGACCCTATGGGTCCCAGGAGCCAATGATGAAGTGCCGCAGACGTGAAGCATTTTCTATCTGTTCAATCACTCGATACCTGATCTTCAACAGGAAAGGACCTACACTGCAAGTGCTGCTGTGTCCCCGGTCTGGAAGAGACAATGGCCCTCATTCGTACCTTGGCGGGCGGCGGAGGCCGCCCGCCAAAGTCCCGCCGTCAAAATACCGTACCGCGGTCGCAAGACCGTGGCGGGTATTTTGACTTTTCCCCTGGGCTGGCGGGCGGCCGCCGAAAGGCCGTCCGTCAGCCCAGGGTAAAACGACCTTCCCACCATGAAGCCGGCTCGTAATCGAGCCGGCGGAGTGGGAAGGTGCGACGGGTGCTACTGCACCCGTCGCGTATTTCACTGTCTGCTATGCAGACAGTGAAATACTAGCGGGGCCCTCTTACGGGGGCCCCTGCAGTGCCCATGCCATTGGCATGGGCACTGCAGGGGCCCCCAGGGGCCCCGCGACACCCCCTACCGCCATCCTGTTCCTGGCGGGCGAACCGCCAGGAACAGGATGGCGGTAGGGGGTGTCAGAATCCCCCATGGTGGCGCAGCGAGCTGCGCCGCCATGGGGGATTCAAATGGGCAACGGAAAACCGGCGGGAGACCGCCGGTTTTCCATTTCTGACCGCGGCCAAAGCGCCGCGGTCAGAATGCCCAAGGGAGCACCGCCGGCCTGTCAGCGGTGCTCCCGCCCCCGTTGGCCCTGGCGGTGCAACACCGCCAGGGTCATAATGAGGGCCAATGTCTGCTGCGTCTGGGGAAAGGGCCCCTGCCTTCACTGCTCAGGAGTTGGAGAAGCTCGTGGACGGGGTTCTCCCCCAGTACACGCTACTCTACGGTCCTCCAGACCAACAGGTAAGTACACAGGGAGCACGTTGTATGGGCTATGCCTGGGTGGAGAGGGCTGGATGTCAGTAGGAAGGGGGCAGAGTTCTGCAAGCATGAAGGACTGTGAATGCATGTGCCACATGGCAAGGGTAGGGATGGAGGCCACTCACTTTGACGGTGCAGTTGGTAATGACTTCTCTTCTTCCCCTGTACATGTCATGTAGGTCAGCGCCCACCAGAAGAAGGACATTTGGTGTGCCATCGCCAAGGACGTCCGGACCCTGGGGGTCCACCAGAGACGGAGCACCCACTGCTGTAAAAGATGGGAGGACATTCGGCGCTGGAGCAAGAAGACGCCGGAGGCTCAGCTGTGGATGGCCTCCCAACGTGGGAGGGGTGCCCGTCGCACCATGACCCCCCTGATGTTCCGGATCCTGGCGGTGGCCTACCCTGAGTTGGATGGGCGCTTGAGGGCATCACAGCAGACACAAGGGGGTGAGTACACTCTCATTCTGCTGACTTTGCGCGCAGTGGAGGGGTCTGGGTGGGGGAGGAGGGCTGTGGGTTTCCCTAGGCCAGGCCGAGTTACGTAGCCTAGGCCCCTCCATAACGCAGGCCATGTGCCACTCCACCCCACCTCTGTAGAGTGCCAAGTACAGGTAGACATGCCCCTGTGTCATCTATGTGGACAGATGACACTCATAGCCATGTAGGCCATATCCAAGGAATTGCATATGTAGAGGCCAAGAGCACAGCGTAGTGCAGGGGGCTGCTGTGTCTGTATTGTCCGGCAACGGTAGCGGTAAGCCATGCGCTCAACCTGTCTTTCTTCTGTCACCCCCCCCCCCTTTTTGTGCTCTCCCTGTTATTTTGTGCATCAGCATCATCAGGCGTAGGTACAGTGGCACCGGAGCATGAGGGAGCTGCATCCCACATGGCCATGGAGGGCCACACCACGGACTCTGAATACACCAGTGTGACGGAGGGCGAGGGGAGCTTCATGTCGGTCACAGGATCAGCAAACAGCGACACGGACTCGTCCGCCGATGAAGCTCCCTTGTGGTGGCGGCACCATCTGTGCCCTCCACTTCAACAGGTACAGCCGCCACCCCCCCTACCAGCACCGCCCTCCCAACAGCCCCTCAGCCTTCGCTCCGTGCCCGCTCACCCAGGAGGGTGGGCATCACCTTCGCCCCAGGCACCTCAGCCCCTGCCCCTGTCATCGCTGCTGCCCTCAGTGAGGAGGCCATGGACCTCCTCAGGTCACTCACTGTTGGGCAGTCTACCATGGTGAATGCCATCCAGCGTGTAGAAAGGGAGTTGCAACACACTAATGCATTCCTGGAGGGCATTCATTCTGGTCAGGCTGCCCATCATCGAACCCTGCAATCTCTGGCCTCAGCACTGATGGCAGCCATTGTCCCTGTGTCTATCCTCCCCCCTCCAACTTCCTCCACCCAGACCCAATCCCCTGTACCCCAGCCTATCCCAACCACACCATCAGACAAGCATGCACACACCTCAACACACAAAAGTAGCTCAGGCAAACATAAGCACCACACATCCCCAGGCACTCACACAAGCATAACCCACATACAGACACAGCAACATCCACTGCCTCCACTGTGTCCCCCTCCTCGTCGTCTCTCTCATCCCTCTCAGTGTCGCCTACACTCTCACCTGCATGCACTACATCTACAGGCACTAGGACTCGAACCAGAACACCCAGCAACACACCCCGCTCACCTGCACTCACCACCCCCACTCCTAGAGTGTCTGTGACGCCCCCTCCCAAAGTACACAAACGCGGGCACCCACACACCCAACATCCATCCACCTCACGACAGCCTCCAGTACCTGCACCTGCACCCAAATCACCTAAAGTTACACCTTCTACAACCAGCTCCTCTTCCTCTACTCCCAGACCCCCTCCAGCTACCCATCCCAGTGTTCGTCAGAAACTTTTCCTGAGCAACGTTGACCTCTGTGCCACCACCCCCACCCCTCCAATTCATAGGTCCCGTAGTAGCACCTCAGCCAAAAAAAGTCCGGTACCAGTGGTGCGTGTTAGAGGTTTGTGGAGTGCACCGGCCACCAGGGCAGCCAGTGTGACATGGAGCCAAAGCACTGCCAGTCCACCCCCTGTAAAGCACCTTAAGTTGGAAAGTGCCCGACTTGAGCGGGTTAAGACTCCTGCCGTCAAAACAGCTCACAAGGGTCCCGGGGGGAGTGCAGAGTCTGCTGTGACTCCTCCCATGGTGGTTAAGGGGCAGAAGAAGTCTCCAAAGTCTGGTAAGAGCAGCACGGCGGAGAAGACCGCCATCATCCCCGCCGGCCGGGACGCCACCGCCAGCACTATTGTCACTTGTCCAGAGACCACCGCCAGAGTCACCACCAGAGTCAGTGCCCTGGAGGGCAGCACTATTGTCACTGGTCTGGAGACCACCGCCAGAGTCAGTGCCCTGGAGGGCAGCACTATCGTCACTGGTCCGGAGACCACCGCCAGAGTCAATGCCCTGGAGGGCAGCACTATCGTCACTGGTCCGGAGACGCCAGCGTCAGTGCCCTGGAGGGCCCCAGCAGCCACAGCCCCGCTGGGCACTGAGGGACCGTATTGCCACACACCGCTGAACAGGTCAGAGACAGCAAAGTCAAGCACCGCTGAACAGGGCAAAGCACCGCTGAACAGGGCACAGACCGGCATGGCAAAGCACCGCTGAACAGGTCAGAGACAGCAAAGTCAAGCACCGCTAAACACAGCAAAGCACCAATGAACAGGGCAAAGACCGCCATGGCAAAGCACCGCTGAACAGGTCAGAGACAGCAAAGTCAAGCACCGCTGAACAGGGCAAAGACCGCCATGGCAAAGCACCGCTGAACAAGGCAAAGACCGCTGAACAGGGCAAAGACCGCCATGACAAAGCACCGCTGAACAGGTCAGAGACAACAAAGTCAAGCACCGCTGAAGAGGGCAAAGACCACCATGGCAAAGTATCGCTGAACAGGTCAGAGACAGCAAAGTCAAGCACTGCTGAGCAGGGCAAAGACCGCCATGGCAAAGCACCTCTGTACAGGTCAGAAACTTCAAAGTCAAGCACCGCTGAACAGGGCAAAGACCGCTGAACAGGGCAAAGATCGCCATGGCAAAGCACCGCTGAACAGGGCAAAGACCGCCAACTCAAGCATCGTTAGCCCATGTGCAGCTGGGACAGTGACGGAACTGGGACCGTCACGGAGAGCGTGATGCACTCTGGGCACCAGTCCCCCTCCAGAACCAGTGGAGACATGCATCCACTACCTCTGTCCTTCACAGGATGAAGCACTCTGGGCACCAGTCCCCCTCCAGAACCAGTGGAGACATGCATCCACTACCTCTGTCCTTCACAGGATGAAGCACTCTGGCACCAGTCCCCCTCCAGAACCAGTGGAGACATGCATCCACTTGAGAGACTGTGGCTTTGCACTCCCCAGGATGGTACAGTGGGCAACCCACCCACTGTAGAGACTTGAGAGACTGTGGCTTTGCACTCCCCAGGATGGTACAGTGGGCAAGCCACCCACTGTAGAGACTTGAGAGACTGTGGCTTTGCACTCCCCAGGATGGTACAGTGGACAAGCCACCCACTGTAGAGACTTGAGAGACTGTGGCTTTGCACTCCCCATAGAGACTTGAGAGACTGTGGCTTTGCACTCCCCAGGATTGTACAGTGGGCAAGCCACCCACTGTAGAGACTTGAGAGACTGTGGCTTTGCACTCCCCATGATGGTACAGTGGGCAAGCCACCCACTGTAGAGACTTGAGAGACTGTGGCTTTGCACTCCCCAGGATGGCACAGTGGGCAATCCACCCACTGTAGAGACTTGAGAGACTGTGGCTTTGCACTCCCCAGGATGGTACAAAGGGCAACCCACCCACTGTAGAGACTTGAGAGACTGTGGCTTTGCACTCCCCAGAATACATCAATGGGCATGGAGCCCCGTCGTGGATCTGGCGTGGTGATGTAATCCGGCTGACGTGCCGCCCCTTCCCTTCCCCCTGAGGTGCCTGTTGTATTTCTATCTGATGCCCCTGCAGTGTTCTCTCCGTTTGTGGACAGGTATCTAGTGTGGGCCTCGCCCATGCTTTGTGGGCCCAGTGGTCCACGGACATTGATATGTGCATACCTGCACTACTAATCGTAATGTATAATTTCTAGAATGTGTATATATATCTGTATATATTTGGTTACTGTGTTTTGATACATTACAATGGTTGAACTCATTTCCTTTTGTCTTTGCATTCTTCCGGGGGGGTTGTGGGTTGTTACTGTGATGTTTGGAAATGCATTGGTATGTGTGTTGTAATGTGCGGGGGTGGGGGTGTTGCGTGTGTGTCCCCCTGACTTTTGCCTCCCCCCTCCCTTATGTCGTAGGTGCAGTACTCACTGTTGTCTTCGGCGCCGCCGTTGCTGGTGTTCCTAGAGGAGCAGGAAGACAAGGGCAGGTGCCCTCCTTCCTCGAGGAGTGTGTTAAGGTGAGCGTTTTCCCATTGCAAAAGCTGTTTCCGCCATGGTTTTATCCACGGTGAATCCGCCCCAGAAAAGGTGGCGGATTGGTGGGTTGTAATCGTGTGGCGGTACATTGTCTTCCCCCTGTCTGTTGGCGGTGACCGCCGCGCTGCTTGTCTGTACCGACGTGGCGGTCGGAGTGTTAAAGTGGCTGTCTATGTTGGCGGTTCCATTTTTTTTTCCGCCAGCCTGTTTGAGGTATTATCGCAGCTTTACCACCGTCCGCCAGGGTTGTAATGACTCTATCTCTAACTTGGAGTAGGATCTTTGTATGGGGTGTTTTCACTGTTTTACTGTTTGAAGTGTTGCACAAATAGGTTACTCATTGTCTTTGGGTTAAGCCTAACTACTCTGTGCCAAGTTACTAATGGCTGAGCACAGGTTAATTTGGGGTTGCTTGCACCTTACCCTGATTAGGAGTTAGTTGCTGCTTGATCAGGACACACCGCAGTCAACCTTCTTGTGAGGGTGAGACTCATGTATACATAAATTCTGCTGCAAAGGAAATAACCAGCACTTTTGGGGTGTAAATCAAAGTTCTTTTATTAAAAAAACCAACAAGACAGATGCGTTTGGGCTGTGCTCCTTTCTCAATGTCACTACATGCAGTTGAAGCGCATACTTATAAAGCAATAGTTCATTGGTCAATAATTTACCAAATTCAATGACAGACTACTTCAGTATGTTCTTTCAATACAAGCTTTGTTCGACAGCGATCTTAAAACTATTATTTCATATCATTAGTATACTAGCAATATTCACAAATCATTTGAAACCCATATTCAATATAAGTGTGCAATTCAAAAATAATATATTTCAATAGATTCTCATTAGTCAGATTGTAATTACTGCATCTGAATGCTTGGTGCAAAATTCATGCCTTCTTCAGCCGACATTTTAGACAATTCACATTCACAAAGATAAATCAATTTTGTAACATGAACAATCCTTCACATATTATTTCAGACAACATTATTATTCACTACCCTGTGGGTATACAATAATTAAGATAATTTGAATTGTAACATAATTAATGAAATCATCAGTACTAGAGGGTGAATGGCCATTCATCCAATAACACTGACCACAACATCCCTAGGGCAAAATACTAATTTAAAAACGGGGGAGGGGTGATGCGTAGCCCTCCTCCCAGGCCATATACAGCCCAGGGACCACCACCTCCCCTGGGCCGGCCCATTCAAAAGAAAGGAGGGCGGCTAAGCGGCCCCCTCCTGGAGCCATAGCTATTTGCTTGACAGGAGCTATAACAGCTCCCACCAAGCAAAAGCAAATGCTAACTGTGCTTCCAGCAAATGGGAGCTGTGAAAATGCAACACAAAAGAGGAAGACCTGCCCTGGCAGTTCGGGCTGGACTGTTCTGATGGGGAACAGGGTCAAGACTGATATGCATATGGCTGGGACCAAACTGAGGTGACACGGTGAGCAAAAGAATGATGGTTTAAACCCAGATCTGTGACAGGAAGTGAGTGTTTCAAATTTTCAGCACTCCGCCCATCATCCTTTTGTGTTGCTAAAGCTGTCAAAATGCTCCTGCTTGCTGGAGGCTGAGTTTTCATCTGCTTCCCTGTTTTCAGACATGCAGTCAGGGAAACAGATGAAAGTATTGCTCCTGCAGGCAAGGAACTGCAATTTCAGCAGCGTCCTATGTGGAGGAACATTGCTGGCTCTTGCGAGAGGTAGGGAGCTGGCAGGCCTTACGGGAGCCTTGAGGCTACCCCTGCAGTCCCCATCTGGTTTGAAATAAAATGGCAGCTTCACCTGAGGGGAGGAGAAGCCAGGGCAGGAGCCCTTTAAACTTTCTATAGCGCTCCCGCCGCCGCGGGAATTGCGTCACCTGAGGGGAGGAGAAGCCAGGGCAGGAGCCCTTTAAACTTTCTATAGCGCTCCCGCCGCCGCGGGAAGCGCGTCACCTGAGGGGAGGAGAAGCCAGGGCAGGAGCCCTTTAAACTTTCTATAGCGCTCCCACCGCCGCGGGAAGCGCGTCACCTGAGGGGAGGAGAAGCCAGGGCAGGAGCCCTTTAAACTTTCTATAGCGCTCCCGCCGCGCGGGCGGCGCCCGGGCAAAGCCCGGGCCAAGGGCGGGCCCGTCTTGCGCCCGTCATCGCCTGGAGGAGACTGGGCTGGGCCACCCCCCCAAAATTTGGTTTTTGATACTTGGTCCTGGTACAGAGGTCTCAGGAATGCCCTTTGCTTAGTTTGCTTAGTCTTACTTGACCACGAGCTTCACTTGGCACCAAAGGGGTCAGTGGAGCAAGTCCCTATTACTTCTCGCTTCTTGGGGTCTTTTTTTTTTTTTTAAAGACGTGTTTGAAATTATTTAGCTGGGCTATTGGTTAGTCGATATGGGGAAGAGGAAGGCCGATGATGGATCAGCACCCCAGTCCTGGGTTAAAAAACCCAAGAAACGTTCTGTTGGGAAAGTGGAGGGATGTTCTACTGCAAATTTACAGCAATTCAAAACAATTGATTCATTGTTTGAAGAGGTTGAGGCTATACTGAAGAGCCCTTCTGTTGCTGGCCCTTCTATACCGGGTATCATTCCTCCCCAAAAAAAAATTCCTGATCTCTTCAATAAAAAAATACAGACGCATAGAGTAGAGGTCAAGGTTGATTTACACCCACCCCCCCACTCCCAGGGTGTAATTCCTTCACTCGTGGAGATTTCACCATTTTTGGTGGAAACAAATGGATGTTTACCTGTAGAAGGTGCACCTCAGCTGAGGTGCTTGTCTCCGCCTCCTATTACCATTCCTTGTTCAAATAGGTTTTCGGTTTTGTCCTCTAATTCTGTAAGTCCTGGACTTTTACCAACCTTACTCGTAGAAGGAATCGATAAAGACTCTTTGGATGGGAAGATGGGCAACAACGAAGCTCCTCAGTTGGTTATCATTTCTCAGAAATTAGATGACGTTAAGTGTTTGTTGATATCTCTGATGAACAAAATCTCTGGACTTCATGTTCAAAAGTCTGGTTGTAATTGCATTGTGCCATATGAGTCTGTTCCTTCCTCTGATTTACTGATGGAAACAAAAAAACCTAGTTCTCTTACCGTAGGTGATAAATTGACATCTTCTTCTACAGATAACCTCACTAAGGGAAGTAACGGTAGTTTCCCAAGGCATGGTAGGTCTGCTTGTCAGACCATGTCTTCTACCCAGGAGCAAGCTTTAAAACTAGGTGTAAACAAGTGTGGATCCATCCTTGGACGGGGGGATAAAGGTAGCCCTCGCTCAAAAACTCCTCAGTTAAAACTAGGAGGAACGCCCTCTGCAGCAAGTTGTTGTGTTAGTCCCCTTTCAGTCACTCACCCTGATCATTTGACACTCTCGCAGCCCTGTGACCTCAAGGGAAGGTTAAGAAGGAGGAGGGAAGATGCTATTATATATTTGACTAGGGTGCCAAAGCTACCTCAGGGTAACAGAGAGTCGAGTGACTCTCTAATTAATAAAGTCATCTATTGGATACGCTCCCAGAGGAACTGTCTCTCTGTTATCCGGTCTGACATACGTGAGGCCCATAGATATAACCAGTCAGGGTCGGAATTTGATTATATTTCGATTCTTTTTAATGACAGTAGTCTAGTTAATGATCTCCTGGCCTTTAATACTCGGACAGGTATACTACGTACAGGTAGGGAATCGAATCTTAGACTTAGCACTCAGCCGCCTGGGGCCCCGCTATGTAGAGGATGTTGTACATCCGGAACCATCGCAGCTGGGGTTATTTCTTCTTTAGATAACTCTGTAACATCTAAACCCGTGAATCCTGCCCCCTTACTTCCTGAATTAGACTGACCGATTGCCCCCTGCACAGTACTTCCTAAAATAGTAAATGATGAGTGTCAACTTACAGGGACTCCATCTCCTGCCCCCCTATTGAGAACTAAGTCAATATTTACACCTCCCAAAATTAATATTATATCATGGAATGTTGCAGGAATCAAGTCAAAGTTGGACGACCCGGACTGGGTAAGCCTTGTTAATAAACAAGATATCTGTCTTTTTCAGGAAACTTGGTCTGCAGAACAGCTATCCATACAAGGCTTTACAACCTATTTTTTGGCTGCACAACCTCCCTCTGCTGGCTTTGGAAGACAGATAGGAGGGTTAATGATTCTATTGAATAATAGGCTAGAATGTGACCACTCCATGATAAAGATTAATTCCTATGATCTGCTGGGTGTCCAACTCATATTCCGACCTGGATTCAGGATGATAGTTCTGAATACTTATGCAAGATCCGTTCTCCGTGGGTCAGAATCAATGGTTCTCACCCAGCTGACGGACTATATAGAGCTTCTGGACCCTTCAGATCTTCTGATTCTAGCAGGTGATTTTAATTGTTCTTTTGTGTTGGACAACACCATCAGCAATCTGACTACTGAGGAGGACGAATATTGGGGTATTCCCCAATCTAAGGAAACAGCGTTTTTGCCCGCTTCCCGTGTTGCATCTCAGTTGTCTTCCCTTTGTCTGAAATATGGCCTGAGAGAATGTAACGGCCGCACTAAATCTGACTCAGAGCGAGCCATCACTTTCAAGCGAGGGCTTTCCTTTAGTACTATTGATTATATTCTGGTGGATATTAGGCTATGGTCAAGTTCACTGGACATGGAAATCTTACCTCGCTTGGATAGCGATCATAATCCTCTGTGCCTTGTACTGACCAACCATGCATTTTTAAGAGTCCAGCACACTACGATCACTAACGTCCCACTCCCTTATTTGAATCATAGACGTTCTCGGGTCTGCTGGCCAAAGGTGGAATCCAACCCGTATTTGATTGGGGAAATATATTCATTTTTTTTAAAACTCTTCGCAGATTATGAGGAACAAGAAGCCTCTGATATTCCCATTATGGTTATCCACAATAAATTGGTGGATTCCCTACAGGGTATCTTCTATAGGGAAATCCCTTCCAAATCGAGACCTGTTGACACCCCTCGTAGGGATTGGTATAATCAGGATTGTGTGCGAGCAAGATCTAATCTAAATGAGGCTGTAAAAAACTCTACCCAAGTGGCCGTTAAAGAGGCCCGACGTAGGTATGTTAATGCCCTGAAACAAGCAAAAAAAGACTGGGATAATGAGATATGGCAGAAGCTGCTTGCAGCAGTCAAATACAAAGATGATAGTTCCTTCTGGCGGCTGTTGACCTCTAGTTCGAAAAGGGGCAATGATGACATTGGTATGTACATACAGCCCGAAAGATGGGTGTCCTATTTTTCTGGAATTTATGCTCTGCCTGCACCACAATCTCTGGAGGACCCTGGATATGATGAGTGTTGGGCTGTTAACAAGACCACAACTGAGAGCATTGTTTTTACTTTAGCCGAAACAACAGCTGCAATTAATTCTTTGAGGCCAGCCAAAGCCCCTGGTCCAGATAAGATCACAGGGGACCTGTTCAAATCAGAACCAAAGATATGGGCATGGTACATCAATGTATTGTCTAATGCCATAGCAGCTGGTAGCCCTATTCCAGATTCCTGGCGTGGCGCAGAAATAATACCGATTCACAAAAAGGGTGATGTAGGTTCACCTGCAAATTATCGACCAATCAGCCTAATTGATATTCTTCAGAAGACGTTTGCTAAGCAGGTCCTAGATAGGCTTACCGATTGGATTCAAGACAACCAAATTTTATCCCCCTTACAGGCCGGTTTTCGGCCTAAAACTAACACCATGGACCAAGTCCTCAGGCTGTCATTACTATTTTGGAAGTATGTCACCCTATCTAAGCAAAAACTTTATGTTGCTTTCGTAGATCTAAGATCTGCATTTGATTTAGTCCCAAGAGAGAAACTATGGGGAGTATTAAATAAAATCGGTATCCCAGGAAATCTAGTGCATTTGATCCAAAGATTACATGAAAAAACATTTGCACAAGTCAGATGGGGTAAGCAGGGGGAACTCACCGACAAAATAGATATTAAGAGAGGAGTACGCCAGGGCTGTGTTCTTGCCCCAACGCTATTTACATTGTTTATCAACGAGGTGGTGCAAGTCGTTACCAACTGCCAAAATGATGCTCCATCCTTGAACAACCATAAAATTCCAATTTTGCTATTTGCTGATGATTCCCTCCTGATCTCCAGAACCCCTATGGGTCTCCAGGTACTTGTGGATAAGTTTAGTTTGTTTTGTGGCGACTATGGCCTTGAACTCAACCATAGCAAAACTAAATTTATGACCCTGGGTTGTGGCCCCACTAAGAGATATTCAATTTTCCATAATGGTACCCCCCTAGGTATGGTAAGCTCCATAGATTATTTGGGGGTGAGAATTAGCAACAATCTGCATTGGGGGGCCCAAATTGAAAAAAGTTCAGCTATTCTGGCGCAGAGATCTGGGGCCATTTTACGCTTTCACAAATCTACTTCTGAGAGAGTGATTACTCCAACTATTAAAATTTACCAAGCAAAGGCACAGAGCGCTGCGGTCTACGGGTCTGAAATTTGGGGGTCCTCGAACACTGGCAAGCTTGCAGTGGGGGAAAACAACTTTGTAAGGTCGACTCTGGCCTGTCCTCGCAATACCCCACTGCTGCCTATGTTCTGGGACCTTGGCCTTTCACGCATCTCTGATGTAATTGCCCTACGACCATTGCTATTCTGGGTCCGTGTATGGACCACCCCAGAGCTATCCACATACAAGGAGTCTATTCAAGACATTCTAGACAGACCAAATGTACTTACCATTCCCTGGTTTAGCCACATCTCAAAATGGTTCCACAGATTGGGTCTTAGTGAGTTTTGGAGTCATCCAGAAAGTATAAGGAAGGATCAGAAGAATCATTTAAAAATTGTTTACTGGATATATGTCAGGGAAAACTACTTGCTGTGTTCAACACACGGCAGATTGACTTCACAATTTTTTGATTTTAAATGGTACCCGTATCTGGAACCATTTATGGATACAATTCTTGACCCATTAAGTAAGAGTCTATATATTCAGTTCAGATTTGGCTGTCTGCCTCTTAAATCCTATGGCAGCACATGGAGTGCGACCGCAAGTCCTGATACTTGTCTGAGTTGTAATCAAATTTCTGAATCTATTGTACATTTTATGTTTATATGCCCTGTTTATTTGATTGCGCGTCGGAAGTGGTTACGACCTGTGTGCAGTAATATGGGGGTAAGACATTGTATTGTTGCCTTAAGGATCATGATGAGGGAAACTTCTCTCCCTCTATCCTGTGCGGTTAGTAAGTATATTGTAGCTGCTTGGCATATACGTACTAAATTTCTGGGGAAATAATGATGATGAGGACCAAAAAAAAAGTGTTTTAGTTGCCAAATTTTAACTATACACATAGACTGAAAAAAAACCCTTTGTCTATTTAAATGTTAGGTATTAGGGGGTTAGGTGCTTTTATTAAGGAAAATAATTTTATGTGTTTTAAGGCTGAAATATATGTTTTTATCTTATTCTTATTCTTTTTAACCTAATTTATATTTCCTTTTTCATTCAATTGTTGGTTGTTTTGCTTTTATGGTTGAAAGTAACCGAATAAAGCTATGTGTTGGAAAAAAATGGCAGCTTTTTCTTGAATAAATACCCAGGGCAGTATTCATTGTGGCATGATGCTCATTTCACATAAATAGACCTGAATGGGAAGCACTTACAGATATAAACAAAGCAGGTGCCCAAGTTGAAGCACCATTTCTGTAAAGTACTAATCACCCTAACTTCCTGCAAATCACCAAGGCAAATCAAGTGTTTTTCTCTGCATTGCCACATTGAAAATGTATCTGTGATCAGTGATGTAGGTGTTTGTATTCTTGCTTTTTCTTAGCACAATATGTTTGGCTGTGACCAGTGGGTTCTTTCTTTTCATCTGCTACTCAGACCAGAGATCGTGTTCTCCCATTTAAAATCTACAAGAATGTAAAATGGCCTATAAGCCCCGCCTGTTAGACCCCCCCATATACATTAGTGATATGCAACGTCTTCATGGCCTTTTCCCAGGATGATGGACAGCTTACTAAAAGGACACCAAGCATGTTTTCTGCTGATATTGGAGATGCACTCTTGATTCAGAGGAACACTTACTTCTGTAAAGCATGCATCACACAAGTGTGTGTTTTCTGCAGTTTCACCTTGAAAAATTACCTAATGAAGTTGCATGATGTACAATAAGATTGGCAAAGTTATAGACACACAAAGTCACTGAAGACATTACCTCAGTGTCCTTTACGCAGCTCTAATGTACGCGATGCCCGACACACTTACCCAATGTAATAGGACTTCCTAACTATCTAGTAGAAAGAACTCCAAATGGGTAGACATTCTGCTCAAAATGGGGGCCTCTTCTTGGATAAATACGCAGGGCAGGATCAATTCTGGAAGGATGCTTATTTCACAGAATTTAAACCTCAACAGGAAGCACTTACAGATAGGTACCCAAGTTGAAGCACCACTTTTATGAAGTACTAATCATCCTAATTTCTTGCACATGGTCAAGGCAAAGCAAGTGTTTTTCTCTACATTTCCACCTGGAGAAGTTAACGGTAAACCTTGATGGGTGTGTTTGCATCCTTGCTTTTTTCTAGCACAATATCTCATGTAGTGACTGTGACGATTGGGTTCTTTCTTTTCATCTTCTGCTGAGACGAGAGATCTGTTCTACCTTTTAAAAGCTACAAGTATGTAAAATGTGCCAGAATCCCTACCCATTTTGCCCCGTTGCACATACATTAGCAGTATGCTTTCACGATCATGGACAGCTTACGAAAATCACCTCCAAAGTGGATTTCTTGCCGATTTTGGAGACACATTTATATATATATACATATATAGAGAGAGAGAGAGAGAGAGAGAGAACGATTTTTACAAGCAAACAAGGAATAACCATGCAGAGTGACAATTTTGTTATCAATAAAATCACAAAGATTTGCATTTAAGATATGTCCATAAAAGATTATTGAGCATTACAAACATTTTTAGAAACTTACTAATGTGCCTGAGTTGTATCTGTTTATGGTAAGAACAGCTGAGGTAAAAGGTAAAAGAATAAAAATATAAATAAACAACTCAGGCATACTTGAACATGTTGTCGAAACTACAAATTTGGAAGTTGGCACTTTCAGGTGAATAAAACTGGAAGCCAAGTTTTGGTGGTCTCTTAATCACAAAACAACAGAAATATTTAAACATCTCCAATTAAGTAGTTCAATGTATCCTGCCAGATGGTATGCTTGAGGAGGGGCACCTTAGTGCCAGATTGAGTTTCTCAAGTTTGAAAACAATATAGTAGACTAATTATGAATACAGCAACCTAGCAAGCTAACAGTGCAAGACTGGGGAACGTAAAGCAGCACTGGATAAAATGCCGAAAGCAGTCAAGCTGCTTTGTCTCCTCGCATATTCTTGCTCTTTCTACCCATGTTTTCACTCTCATTTTTTCAATCCTCTCTTTCTTCTCCATCTCAGGTCACTTCCTCTTCACCTCCCCCTCCCTCCCTCTCTCTCTCTCTCTCTCGAGGCCTCCCCATGCCTGCTGCAACTAACATCAGGGAGCTAGGAAACAAACGCACCAGGAGCCATCCTGGGGTTTAAAAAAACAGCCATCAAGGATTCCAGAGCACTAGGGAAATGCCTGTTGGAAACAGGTTACTAAAATGTATAATAAACATAAGTATTTTCAGTAAAGGCAGAAATTAAGCTAGATACTTTGACAAATAGATCTTCTATTACTTATAGGAAGTTGCCATTCCTCAAAGATCAGATCACATGTTGCTTCCTACCTAGATTTACCCAGGATGAAAGATTAAAACCTGAAGCCTTCCATGCTTATCGGCACCACAATATATGTATGTTTTAAGTAAATAAGTATGCCAGTCCATGAAAGAAACACAGATTAAGATGAGAATCCCCCTTTATAGTATATGCTTGGGTGCAAAAATTACAGTGCGTATGTATGCAATGAAAGGTCAATAGATGCAGGTCTGGCACAAGCAAATTGATTAATTTGTTTATTCTTAAATAAGATCAAGAGACAGGTCTATACAGCATGAATGTGGTGGATGGACAGACAAACGTTGTAGCTAACATAAGTGATGGAAAGTGAATTATTGGTATGAGCAGGTAAATAACTACACTTAGCAGTAAACCACTAACCCCCACTAGATTTAGTTAGGTCTCAATAACTTAACCCCAGTCAAAGTTTAAGGAAGACCGCAATGGAGCCTTCCTCGGCTACAGCAATTGGGAGGCCTCAGTCAAAAGTTTACCATCGGACTTTGACATTTTCTTTACAATTTTCTATGGTGGGACAAAGTCACCAATCCGATCCAACCACCCTGGACACCCTTTTCAGATATCCGCAATAGGAGACCTCTTATAGTTACATGACACCCAACCCTAGAGGCACTTAGGGCACACCTTAGGGGTGACATATATAAAATAAAGGTAGTTTAAGACTTTGGAAGTACTTTTAATTCCAAAGTGGAATTTGCATATAACTTTAGTTTAACAGTAGCCAGCAAGGTAGGCCAGCCTTTAAAAGGACTCTGGGTACCTCAGGAGTGCACCTATGGGTGTACTACCTGTGCTGGGGTCCCTAAACCTACATGCCCTACCATATACATGGGACTTATAGGTAGGATGATACTGACAATTATAATTAGCCTAATTTGCATATCCACTTTACACAGAGCACTACCCCGGGACTGGTAAGCAGTACCCAGACCACAACCAAGAGTCAGTAAACACAAGTATCTGTCCAAACGGTTTGGAGGTGACCAGGGCAAAAAGGAGGATTTCCTACAAATAGCATATTTAGACTCAATTAAAATATATTATCTCACTCTGTCTCTAATACCCTCTTTGAGAGAAACAAAACTTAGCAGTCTAACTCTCAGTATGAAGTTCCCTCTAGTAATGCGATTTTGTACCATGAGCTTTGCACAGTGTGAAGCTCCTTCTAGTAATGGTTTCATGAGCCATGACTTTTAGAGATGCTTTAGATCGTTTACTTAGCAGGCAATAGAATTCTTAGAGAGTCAACATCAAACACAGGCATATGACAATCTGTCTGAGAATTACTAAACACTGCATGCCATCCTGGGTTATGTGTCATCAACACTGAATATTGACACATACGTATGAAAAACAATGAAACACCTTTACCATTGGATCAATGCTGGTTACCTTGAAAGATTTTAATTTGTCAGATGCCCAGTAAAATGATCAATGCCCTCTGTACGGGATACGTGCGGCTATCTATAGCTCTGAAAGGCTTTTTATAATAGATTGCGAGCAGGCTGGTGGAGAATCCTTTGCAGTTATATCCACCAAGATGCATTAAAAATGATGCATGTTCTTTGTAATGTTCATTGCCTCAGTATGACCTATAAACTAACATCTACAAAAGGCATACTCATGCCATACATTAATAAGGTTCATTTTGTATTTTAAATAAATGTTGCACCACATTTTTGCACCTAATCTTTGAACATAATGCCATCTCCAATAGAGAGTTTTGCCCTCAGCTGTCCCACGCCAATATGTCCAAAATAGGTGTAATGGACTCAGTTTTGGCTGTTTTTGGTACTCTGCGCACTTTACCACCACTTACCAGTGCTAAAGTGCTCCCTGTATAAAATGTATATGTAATTGGCTTCTCCATGATTGGCACATTTGATTTACTAGTATGTCCCTAGTCAAGTGCACTACAGGTGGCCAGGGCCTGTAAATCAAATGATACTATTTTTTTTTGTAAACAGATTTTATTAACAATAACCTGTAATGACAAATACAGACATGAATGAGCAGATTATACCATGAATTCTCACTTTGCATCTCAATATTATCAACAACAGTAATTTTCTCCTTTACCTAGCTATAAACATAATTGGCATCAGTACTCTTATTCAAGAGTGATAACTACCATCTACTCAGTAGGTTACATTCGAGTTAGGATTTCTTCAGCCAGTGTAATAGTCAGGCTGGCTAATGCACTCACCTGACGTGTAGTTGTGCGTGTAATAGTGATGTTGAGATGCATTTGATAAGTGAGACTGTGCCTATCTATTGAAAGTGTATATTGCTCAATCTATGTGTAACTAATCCCCTCCCTCCCCCCTCAGCTTGTACCCTGTGGTGACTACATATCCTGTCTGGTCGTGCCTGGTCCTGCCCGGCCGTGTTAGCTATGCAGAGTGTCCCAATTGCCTTGCCTGGGGATCCGCTCTATTCGTGTTTAGTGCCGTGCAATAGACCTCTGTGAGGATATCAATCTGCAGGTGTGTCAGCCTGTGTGGGGGCATCCCCTCCCGGGTCCGAGTGCACCCTCTGCAGTGCCATGACAATCTGGTCCCAAGCCTCCTTCATCTCAAGGGACCTAAAACCCTTTCTTAGCTACGTGTATAGCGCTGTTCCCTCACATTCCGCCCATTTCCTTAGCTCTCTTTGCCAGTCTTGGAGGCCTCCCGAGGTCTTTCAGTTCCTCGTCAGCTCTCTCTTGGCTAATATGAACGCAAGGTCTTGAAATCTTCTAGTGGCCTTATTCTTGGGTGAATGAGGGAACCAATGAAGTATGCATCTAGCGGCCGTGCTAGGCAATCTCTATCTCGGTGATGTTAGCCACCTCCTCAACCACTGTGTTCCAGTAAGTTTCTAGCTGGGGACAGGACCACAGTATGTGGAGGAAATCCGCCGCCCCCTTATCACAGCGGGGGCTTTTCGCATCTCTCATTCCAAAGTGATCTCGTAATCTAAGTAGGGTGAGGTAAGCTCTGTGGAGTACATAAAACTGTATGAGCTTGAACCTAGCGTTTCTGGATACCTTAGGCGTTCTTTCTAGAATGCGTTCCCAGTCTGTATCTGGTATCTGCATCCCCAGATCTTTCTCCCATTTCTGCTTCAGCCCTAACAGGAGAATCCCCTGCTCTGCCCCAATCACCCTGTAGACTCTGGTGACTGCTTTATGTGTGCACCCTGTAGTCAGTAAATAATTGCTGAGGCCATGTTGAGGAGGTTCGGTAGCCCCCGTCCCCCAATGTCGCCCAATGGATCGGGTGAAAGTCCGGTGTAGTAGAAAATGGCACTGCGGGAGGTCATGGTCTTGCCAAAAATCCTCAAAGGGTAGTAAATTGCCCCCCTGGATAACTCCCCTATCCGCGTAACCCCTGCCTCAATCCATGTAAGTAGGCCCCTCATCTCTCCCACCCCAGGCAGCCAGCAAAGCCAAGACAATGGTACATCAGGAGAATACGGCATGTTCAGTCCCGCCCTGCGGAGGCATCGCTTCCAGCACTTACACATAACGGCGGGCTCGATAGGCATCGTCGATCCTCTCTCCCTGTGGCATTAAAGAGGATTCCAGCCAGCTCAGCAGCAGGGGGAACCACCAGGCCCTCTACATTCTCCCCAGCACCGCCGTCCCCCATCCACCTCGCCAACCATTGCAACTGTGCTGCAAGGTAGTAAGCTTCAAAATTGGGCACCTCCAGGCCGCCCCGCACGTGGTTTCTTCAGTGTCACCAATGCCACTCTGCGTCTACCCCCTCCCCAGATAAACGCAGTCATCACCGCGTACAGCTCTCTGAACAAGGTGTGCGGCACCCAGAGAGGCAACGGCGCAAAATAGTACAGCAGCCGGGGCAGCACCACCATTTTGAGGAGGGAAACCCGTCCGGCCACCGACAGTGGGAGTGATCCCGAAAATCTGAAGCTCTACCTCAGGGCCCCCACCACCCTTCTGATGTTGCCATCTAGGATGTCAGATTGGGAGTGAAGTATTCTCATTCCTAGGTACGTGATACAATGTGGCTCCCTTGTCACTCCACCCAGCTCCGTTGGTGGCACAACGCAAGCCGCCATCAGAAATAAAAATGATTTTTGCCAGTTGACTCGCAATCCCCATAAACGTCCGAAGCATGCCAGTAGAGTCTGCGCTCCCTCCTTTTCCGGGTCAGTATTTTGTAAGAATAAGAGGAGGTCGTCCGCAAACAGCACAATCACATGTCGCTGACCACGCCATGATCCAGCTGTGTCATGTATGGCAGTAATGTCGTTGCTGGTATCCGACTCAATATTTTATAGTCCGAGTTAAGCATGGAGAGGGTCCTATATGCCCCCCCATCATCAGGAGGTTTGCCTGGCTTGAGCAATAGAACAATTAAGGCCTCACCCATCGAGGCTGGGAGACGGCCGGACGCTCGTGCCTCATTGTACAGCTTCGCCAGCTTGGGGGTGAGCGTCTGTGCATAAGTTGCATAGAACTCAATGGGCAGTCCATCCGTATCCGGGGTCTTCCCGCGAGCCAGGCTCGCTATAGCAGACCCAATCTCAGATATCTCGATATCCCCGCCCAAGGTTTCACGCTCCTCCTCGGTCAGAGTCCGGGGCAGCAGTGTCGACAGAAAATCTTGCAGCTCCGCTCCCATCCCATGGGACGAACTAGTGTAAAGGGAGGAGTAATAGTCATCGAAATACGAGTTTATATCAGCTTGGTGATAAAGCTTTTCACCCAGTTGGGTGGTGATTTCCATTATAGGGGTCCCTCTTTTGGCGGCGTTAGCCAGCCATACCAGCAGTGCCCCCGCTTTATCCCTTTCAGAGTGGGCCCTTGCGGTGTACTGCTTATAGACAAAGCATCTTAGCGTCTCGGGATGCTCTGCCACTTTTTTCCTGGCCTCACGCTCTTCTCCCCACCTCTCTGGATGATCAAGTGAAAGATTTTCCAGTGACCTAAGGTCTTTCTCTGCATTCAGGATATCTCGCAATAAGGACCCTCTAATCTTGATGGAAGCCGCCATGCAGCGACCGCGCACCACTACCTTAAATGCCTCCCAGAGTGCCTGTGGTGAAGTAGTGGTAGGCTCGTTGTCCTCAAAGTAGTGGGATATGTGGCCCCTGATCTGCTCTCAGAAAGCAGGGTCTGTCAGCGAGTCTGGCTTAAGCTTCCAGGTAGGTATGCACGTGGCAGCTCGTACCCATGACAAGTGCAATAGGAGCGGGTTGTGATCAGAAATGGTTTTTCACAGATATTCTACCCCTCGCGCCTGTGCGTGCACCTCTGCCGTGCTCAGGAAAGTGTCAATCCGCATGTGGAGATCATGGGCAGCAGAATGGGAATATTCCCTGGCTGCAGGGTTATTCTACCAGATGCCACTCTGCCTGCCTGTCTGTGAACCTTCTAGCAAGCGCATTGACTGGGGATTCCCACAGCAGTGGGTGGGATCTGTCTAAGCTAGGGTTAGCCACGCAATTAAAGTCCCCCCAAACCAGTGCAGAGTGCAGTCTGTGAGGCACTAGTATGGCTGATAATTTGTTGAGAATGCTCCGTGGTCAATGTTAGGAGCATATACACTCAGTGTTATATCTCGTCCGCCCAGGCGGCCAGTGATCAATACATATCGTCCACCACGTAATGTGTTAGTGACCTGGAACGGGACCCTCGCCCTGATCCATATCAAGGTGCCCCTTGCATATGCTGAGTAAGTAGTGTAGAATAGTTGGGTCCTCCACCTCTGTGTAGATTTAAACTGCAAATTGAACTTGTCAAAATACCCCATTTTGACAGGCCTTAATCTTCCTTTTAAATGTTAATAGGTACACCCACAGTAGGCTTTAAATACCCATGAGGCATAGTGCTTCACAGCTAAGATGTCTGCTTCTCAGAGAAAGCATGACCCCCACGCTTAGATATCTATAAATAAAACTATGCTCAAAGATAACCATTCTTGGCTTTCGTACAGCATAACTCTGTGTCTGCCACCATCAAACATTGTCATATTCACTGATCTGTTATGCTAATCATCCCAAAATACAGTGGTGTATGCAAGGAGTGTACTTTGAATTTTGTTTCCATTGAAATGTATTTATATGTTCTGTGCTTACAGCATGAGAGTTTGCAGTAACCTCAATTTCTTATGAAGGACCTTAATAAGCCTTAGAGTCTAATTTGAGAAATAAGTATATTTTCTTCACAAGAAAATGGTTACCAAAGATCGACCTGAGGTGACACCATAGTTGGGAGATAAGAAATAAGAATTATATTATCGGTTCAATGTTGCAGAGTCACATTTTTATTTAACTCATTCAATGAATGGGACATTTTATGGTTGGTAGAACACCACCCGTTAACTAATGGACTAATTTTTGCACACAATGCTTATAACATTTAGAACACTGTAAGAAACGAGGCATTAGTTGAGAAGGCAGGGAATCCCACTCAAATACAAATACACAAGCCTTGGCAGGGTGAACCACAAAAGTCTGTAAATAAACCTGTGCTTAACCCTCTGCTCACTTCAGATTTAAGCAGCCAGTCTTAACTTAGAGGCAATGTGTAACGTATTTATACGGCGCACAAACAGTAATAAAATGAAAACATGACACAAGTAAAACCCCAAATTGATTTGGAAAAATCATGTAAATTTTAATAAATAAAATTGCCCCAAAATGGCAAAAATCCAATAGGTGGAGTCTGAGTTCTGAATTTTACATTTTTTTGGTGAAAATAGAGCCAGAAAGCACAAAGTGCCACTCACAATTATCTAGCCGCATTGGGCTGCATCGCAGTTACAAGTTCAGGACAAGTGTGATTGAGCGTGGATCTAATACAGGGACCAGGATTGTCCTGATGAAGAGTTTGCCTTTTTACACAGTCCAAGTTCATATGAGATGCGTGAGCTGGAGCTTCTCATTTGCAAAGCTGGGAGGAGATTGTTGTCAGTGCAAATTGCAGGTTTCAGATGGATCTTTGTATTAGTAGGAAACACGGGTCACTGTTGACGCAAAGGACAGGCTTCACTTTGGCTGTAAACGCAGGTTGCTATTGTTGAAGCAAAGAGTCTGCTTGCGGTTGCTAAGAATCCAAAACATTCATATTTTCTCTTTTAGCTCAGTCTACACGGTTTCAACATTGGAGAGAAACACTCTGTTACCAGCCAACAGTCTGGACCTGGTGTGGAACCTCTTGGGGATGCTGACTATCCCTAGCAAAGGCCAGCAGAAGGGTTCATACAGCTCCAATTGGTGCTGGGAAGCTGGGAGGATGCAGGAAAGCCCCGGGAAGCTTGTTGTGTCCCCAGAGCTCAAAAGGGAGGTCAGCCAACTGGCCTTGCAGTCACTTCTGGAGGTCCTGGGTGCAAGCAGTTCTAGTCTTCCTTCTTCAGACAGCAGGATAGTCCTTGTTCTGAATCTTCTAAATGTCCAGGAGTGTTCTGATCAGAGGTTCTAAGGATATCACCTTTATATACAGTGCCAGCCTGTGTGTGTGTGGGTGTGTGGGGGTGTGTGGAGGTGTGGGGGTCCCACTCTTTATCCACCCCTAAACTGGTTCTGGCTAGTTCAGGACTTTGTGGATGTATGTGGTGTAGGGGTGCGTGTAGTGGGTGCAGGTGACTGCTCAGTATGCTGTGCTGTGGTGGATGTCTGATGGGTGGGTGTCTTGGTGCGTTTGTGCGTTTTGGGAGGTGGGGGGTGGACACAGTTGGAGAAGACAGACAGTTAGTGAGGATGTATGTTGTGTGGGTGTCTGCAAGTCTGATGAGTGTGCTGCATGTGTTGACTACAGTAGAGGTGGTAAGTGCAGGTGTAGTGTATGGGGTGCATGTATGGATGTCTGCTATTGTGGTGAGTGCAGGAAGAGGAGCAGCAACAGTGAGTGAAGGTGCAGTGCATGAGGGTGTGGATGTAGAGGGGACAGACAAGGAGGCAGAAGAGGTGGGCACACTGGGGGAAGTGGATGTTGTGTGTGCAGGTGTCTGCTGGCTGTGTGAATGATTGTGGTGGGAGGTGTGATGCTTGTGTTTTGAAGTGTGCTTCTTGTGTGTTGATGTGCTTGACTGCGTGTCTGAAGGTGTGCCTTGGAACGGTGAAGGGAATGGGGTGCTGGAAGGGGTAGAGGATGTTGGAGGGGGGACGGAATGGCCAGGGAAACTGGCTGCCGTCCAAGAGGAGGCCAGAGCCTGAAAAGATCTCTGTAGGGCAGACACGACACCGTGAATGACATCCGGATAGGCATTTGTCTGCTGCACCTCTGATGCTAGCCCCTGGATGGCATTGACGATGGTTGTCTGCCCTACAGAGATGGTTCTCAGGAGGTCAATAGCCTCCTCTGTGAGGGCAGCAGGGCTGACTGGGGCAGGGAGTGGAGCCAGAAGGTGTGGATGTATGTGGTGTAGGGGTGCGTGTAGTGGGTGCAGGTGACTGCTCAGTATGCTGTGGTGTGGTGGATGTCTGATGGGTGGGTGTCTTGGTGCGTTTGTGTGTTTTGGGAGGTGGGCGTGGACACAGTGGGAGAAGACAGACAGCTAGTGAGGATGTATGTTGTGTGGGTGTCTGCAAGTCTGGTGAGTGTGCTGCATGTGTTGACTACAGTAGAGGTGGTGAGTGCAGGTGTGGTGTATGGGGTGCATGTATGGATGTCTGCTATTGTGGTGAGTGCAGGAAGAGGAGCAGCAAAAGTGAGTGAAGGTGCAGTGCATGAGGGTGTGGATGTAGAGGGGACAGACAGGGAGGCGGAAGAGGTGGGCACACTGGGGGAAGTGGACGTTGTTGTGTGTGCAGGTGTCTGTTGGCTGTGTGAATGACTGTGATGGGAGGTGTGGTGCTTGTGTTTTGAAGAGTGCTTCTTCTGTGCTGATGTGCTTGACTGTGTGTCTGAATGTGTGCCTTGGACAGGTGAAGGGAGTGGGGTGCTGGAAGGAGTAGAGGAGGTTGGAGGGGGGACGGAATGGCCAGGGTAACTAGCTGCCGTCCAAGAAGAGGCCAGAGCCTGAAAAGATCTCTGTAGGGCAGACACAGCACTGTGAATGCCATCCAGATAGGCATTTGTCTGCTGCACCTCCGCTGTTAGCCCCTGGATGGCACTGACAATGGTTGTCTTCCCTACAGAGATGGTTCTCAGGAGGTCAATAGCCTCCTCTGTGAGGGCAGCAGGGCTGACTGGGGCAGGGGAGGAGGTGCCTGGGGCGAAGGAGACGCCCACCTTTCTGGTTGGGCGGGCACGGCCAACTCAGTGGGGAGCAGAAGGGAGGGCGGTGATGGAATGGGGAGTGGCGGAAGATGTCACGGATGTGTGCACTAGAGTCTGCCACCGCCGGGGAGTCCCCATCGGAGGAGGTCTCGGAGTCACTACCTCCTGTGGTAGTAGCCTCCCCCGTGGAACTCCCCTCGCCCTCCCACCCACTGGTCCCCTGGGTGTCTGTTGTGTCTGCCTCGGAGGATCTGTGGGCCGCTGCCTCCCCACTTGCCGATGCCTCAGCTCCCTCGCCTGATGTTGATGCTGTACCAACCCAACACAAGAGAACAGGGATGGGGAGACAAAACAGGAGAGACACTTGTAAATAGCTGAATACAGGTACATAATGGCCACACTTACACCCACCCAGAAGACACACCCAACAGGCAGCACCGTTCACTATGCCCATGGCCATGCCCCTGACTACTGACCAGAATACTGCTCTACACCCACCCCCTCAAATACCTGAGGAGCAGAAGTAGGTGAAACCTGACAGAGACACCCCTACACCCTTCGGGGACCATAAAGTAGATGGACACCAGTCAAATTCCCTGCCTCTAAGCAGCATGAACCCTAATGCACACTCAGACATCCTTCCAGACTGAAGTATGGTAACTGAGTACTCACCCCCTTGTGACTGCTGTGTAGCCTTCAAGCGCCCATCCAGGTCTTGGTACGCCACCGCCAGGATCCATCGCATGAGGGGGGTCAGTGCCCGACAGGCACCCCTTCCACGTTGGGAGGACTTCCCAAGCTGAGCTTCACTGATCTTTCTCGCCCAGCGCCGCAGGTCCTCCCACCTCTTTTTACAGTGGGTGCTCCGCCGGTTGTAGACCCCCAATGTCCGTACCTCCTTGGCGATGGCATGCCAATGTGCCCTCTTCTGGTGGGCGCTGACCTAAAAGGGCGACACAGAAATTGAACACAGAGGTCAGCCACTTGCACAATAGGAACAGCTGGCTATTCGTCCACTATGAGACGGACAGTACTCTCAGAATTACAGGACAGTCGCACGCAGCATGCCATGCACCATGGCCCATGCAGGCTCAGAGGTGCAAACATATATGCAATCAACACAGTCCATTACACACACACAGTGCACCCGAATCCCAGACTCACCTGTACCTCTGGCCATCCGTACAGTTTTGCGTACAGGGGCAGGACCCCGTCAACTAGTTTCTCCAGTTCCTCCTGGTTGAAGCCCTCCCCCTGAAACACATGGCACATCCATAGCCAGAGGCAGGCCACAGCAGTACACAGAAGATCCTCACGAGATCAGGGAGTCAAGTGATCAAGCAGTGACGAAGGCGCGTACGTTCCGCGGCGGTGTGCACTGTCACCGCCAGCGGCGATCATGATACGCCAGGATTCCCCATTGGCACCCATGTTAACCAATAAGGGTGTGACGTCAATTGCTAGCGGTATGAAGTCACTTCCACAAAGAAAGGGCAGATTTACAGTGGGCAGACATTTTGTCATCACCTTTACATCTAGAATGAATTACTACTCACAATGCAGGCTCTACTACCACATAAAGCACCTAGGCCTCTGTCCATTCAGTATTGTAGCACACATGAAATACTCTATTCCCTCATTGTGATGTACATGTATATCTGGCAGGGACCAGTTAGAGCAGTTAGAGACACCACAATGAACAATACAGTGCACAAATGATGACAAGTGTGCCTATGTATGTGTCTTCATCACTCCCTTTTGTAACTCCTCTTAGATACCGACCCTTGTGGCGAGGAAGGGCAGCATCAGTGTATAGACTACTTGTGGGTATGAGGACCATGGCGGAGCGTCAGATCATAATCACTTACAGACTCAGACGTGCAACTATTCAGGACCTTTGTGCATTACTGGATCCTGCACTAACTCCGGGAAATCGTAATCAGCATGCCAGTCCAACTGAAGTGCAGGTGCTCTCTGCACTCCATTTCCTGGCCACAGGCTCATTTCAAGTGACAGTGGGCATGGGTGCTGGTTTTTCACAGCCAATGTTCAGCCAGGTACTGACAATATTTCTGAAGGCATTTGTACAACATCTGCAGTCCTATGTGAGGTTTCCTCAAAGTACTGACCTACCTGCCATCAAGTCTGAATTCTATGCCTTTGCCAACATTCCCCATGTCATAGGTGCCATCGATGGCACCCACATAGCTATCATCCCCCCAAGAGTGAGTGAACAGGTGTACAGAAACAGAAAGAACTTTCACTCCATGAACATCCATTTGGTATGTACTGCAGACCAGTACATTTCACATGTGAATGCCATGTTTCCAGGTTCAGTCCATGATTCCTTTGTCTTGAGGAACAGTAGTGTGCCACAGAAGATGGAACAACTACAAGAGGACAGAGGGTGGTAGGTTTGCCTGTCAGTAACTGACACATTCCAGAAAACCAGCCTGTCTGACTAAGGCTCATACCAATGACGAGTCTGTATTGCACCATTTTCTAGGTGATTCTAGCTATACAAACTTGCGTTGGTTCCTGACACCAGTGAGAAATCCCAGGACGGATGCAGAGAGGAATTACAATGAGGCCCATGGACATACTAGGAGGGTAATAGAGCAAACTATAGGTCTCCTGAAGGCTAGATTCCGGTGTCTACATATCTCTGGGGGTTCCCTGGCCTATGGGCCTGATAAGGTGTGTAGAATAGTGGTGGCCTGCTGCATGCTGCCTTGGAGGTGGAGGGTGCTATAGGTCCTGATCAGCTACCTCAGAGAGGTGAGTGATGGTGATGATGAGGAAGGGGAAGCTGTCAAGTCCAGGAACCCACTGATACAACTCTACTTCCAATAACTGTGTGGGACTTAGGCCTGTCATTGGGGTTAGTGACTAAAACTGTCAGTGTGCTCTGTCATATGGGGGCGGGGTTGGTAATGATAGGTGATACATGGACCACTTCTGCATGGTACTGACTGAAAATATATGCATTTCCTCCTTGCCACCATTTGGGCACACAGGACTCCCATCATGCACAGGTTTCGACAATAAAGTTGTTCTCTGCCAGTTGCATCCATACTCTAGTTTGTTCACAATTTAACACAGGGGACAGTGTTAGAGGTGTGAAAAGTGTTTCATTGGTTGAAGTGAGTGTATTGTGCTATTTACAGTGATGGGAAGTCGTAAGGGTGGGGGGTCCTCAAGACCAACATGGTGGCAGCCTTGTTTGGTAGTATTGATGGGTCCATCTTGTCTAACAGTACTTCATATTGCCTTTTAGCAAAGTGTGGTTGGTGAATGGGTGGGATGGTTGCTTTGCATTTGTTGCAGAGTTAATTGTTGGAGGGGGCCTTGTTCTTAGCTGGGGTTCCAGTGCCATATCTTGGCCTGAAGGTCCATTTGGGCGCCTGCTGTGGAGCTTCATTGGGATAACATGGTAGGCCCTTGGGTTTCCTGTGAGGGTAGTTCCTGGGTTGTTTCTGCTGCTGGGTTCATCTGATGCTGGTTGTCCGGTTCTGTTGTGGGGGCCTCTTGTCTGATGTGGGTGTCAGACTGTTTTTTGACCAGCTGCAGCAGTGCTCCTGCTATGGTGGCCATTGTGGCATTGTGCTGTTTCTACTGCTCCATGGCCTGTTGGTGTTGTTCCTGCTGCATCCTCTGACTATGCTCCAGGGTGGCCACAAACTGTGCCAACCTGTCTTGGGTATGTTGGTAGGCCCCCAATACCTTGAATATCATGTCCTGGGCTGCTACATCCATCCTGTGGCCTCCCCCCGTCCCACTGCGAACCCTTGCACTTGCCCTAGCCCCCTGTGCCTGTGTCCCCTGCACAGGTTTGGTAGTACCACTTGTACTGGGGCCGTCCTTGTCCCGTCCGTTAGGGTTGCATGGATGGTGGTGCCTGTTGGGGGACATAGACATGACTGTTACATATGCATGAATGTTTGAGGTGAGCAGGACTGTGCTATTTTGTGCTGGTGTTACTTTCAGTGGCCTTCCAGTGTGCCTTTGTGAGGTTGACATTGCATTTAGCACCATTGTGGGGTTGCATTGTGGTGGGGGTGTTGTTCCATTGTGGCTATGTGTAGGGGTGGGAGACTGTGCACAGCGGGATTGATGTGGGCCTGTTAGTGGGCTTGTGGTCACGCAGGGAGGTGGATGTAGTGGCGGATGCCTGGGTGGGGTGTAGGTCCTGGTGGGTGTGGGTGGGGTGGGGTGGTGCATGCATTTCAGGTGTGGTGGATATGGGGTAATTGTAGATGACTTAGCCAAGTCCATTCCTCCAGTGAGTCCTCCTGGGTGCAGGATGGCCAGTACCTTTTCCTCCCAGTCGGTGTAGTCAGGAGGTGTTGGTGGCGGTCCTCCCCCAGTCTTCGGCACTGCGATGTGGTGCTGTGATGCCATGCCCCGGACCTTCCCCCACAGGTCGTTCCATCTCTTACGGATGTCTGGTGCGTGGATGGTGTCCCACTGCATTCACCCTGTTCACAATGGTCTGCCACAGCTCCATTTTCCTGGCAATGGGTGTGTGCTGCACCTCGGCCCGATGATTTGTGGCTCCACCTTCAAGATCTCATCATGGTCCTTAACTTCCTTTCGGTGAAGCATGGATGTTTGGGGGGGACTGAGTGAGTGTGGTGAATGGTTTTGGGACTGGGAACGTGGTAAGGGTGCTCTTCTGGGGATCTGTGTGCCTCTCCTGTATGCTGGCGTTCGCTGTCTGCCTCTGGTGCTCTCCGTCTTCTTGTCCTGCTTTCGTTGCAAGGAATTGTGGGGTGTGTCTGGGGGTGTTTTATGAGGTTCTGGATTTGTGTCAGATGTGTGGATCATACGCCTATCCAATGTGTGCACTTCTTGCTGTTGAGTCCACTTGCCGCCCGTGGCGGTTGCAGCCGCCAATGGTCATCCGGCCTCCACTGTCCACCGAGGTGATTTATGCATCATTATTTGGAGGGCGGGATGTGGGTGTGCTTGGCGGTGGCGGGGTGGGAGGTCCGTGATTCCCGCCGACAGAGTCATTGTGGGGAGTGGTGGTCTGGTGATTTTTGGTAGGGTTGGGTTTTTCGTTCATTACATGGCGGGTTTCCATTGACCGCCAAAGGCGGGATTCTGTTCACCGCCGACACGGTGGTCGGTGGACTTTCCCGCGGTGTTCATAATGACCGCCTTAATAATTAAAGAGTATGTTAAATCACAAATAAAATGAGAGGAAGAGGTATTTCTCTATCTGCTCCCACGCTGAAGCTATCAGTTACTAACTACAATAAGGTTACTCAGTGTTAGTCTATGCAAGAGTGAGCCGTGATAACATGAAAAATGACAGAATGTTTCACTGTCAGGACATGTAAATATTACATACACATATCTTGCTCTCTAAATGCCATGCACCCTGGACAGTGAGCATTTAGGATCTAACGTAGGTGTGTCTTCTAAGTATAAAAAAGGACGGTTTATTCCTGGCAAAATGTTTATTTTGTCAGATGCTAATGGCAGTTTAAAAGTTCACTACAGGCTGTAGTGGTGGGCCTGAGGCATGGTTTACGGTGCTACTTTATTGGGTGGCACAGTGAGTGCTGCTGCCCATGAATGGCATTTAATTTGCAGGCCCTCTGTACATGTAGTACCATATACTAGGCACTTACAAGTAAATTAAATGTACCAACCAGATGTGTGCCAATTTTATCATGTTCAAGGGAAGACAAGCACTATACCACTGATTCGCAGGAATAGAGTACATAGAGTTCTAAAAGCCAAAAATATGGGTTCCACAGAGGAAGGCCAAAATGTGGGGTGAACCCGCAGATGAAGAAAGGTCAAACAAGCACTCTCACCCTTTTGGGAACTTGTTTGTGTGATAGAAAACTCTAATGATGAACAAATAAAAATGGACTATGGGTCTAGGGATGTATATTTTCCAGTGAAGCGTTTTAGGATGTGTTAAACATGTACTTCTGACAGAGAAGTCTTTTTTTAAGAGAACTTATCCTAACTTGGTATTCTCCTTCAGATTCAATGACCCCATGAATGATTGACAGTGCAAAGATTTTCAGTGATCTATGCTACAAAGATTATTTCCTGGTGAAGGTAGGAGGTGTGACTTAGTGACTAGAGCTGCTAGCTTTGGATCCTGAGGACCCAGTTTTGAATCGCAGACTCATCACTTTGCTCAACATTGTGTGATTCTGGGCAAAACACGTAATCTTCCTTTATGTAACAAAGTGTAAAATTACGTACTTAAAAAAATTGTGTGCATTCTTCACTTGATGTACAGGATCAGACGATGCAATGTAGAGTGCTCTGTTGTTTTATAGCTATGTTTGTGTTACATACGTACACTCTGACGTGCTCTCAAACACTAAAAGAATCCAATGTGTGGACTTTTTTCGATAGTTTGGGGCCCACGCAACCTTGCACCATATGGCTGCAGCCGTACCTCAATTTATGGCAGTGTCCATTCTGAATGACCTTGTATCAGTGCTTTTCAACCAACAAGCAATGGCAAAGCAAAGAAAACTGCCAATGGTTTTTTAATGTTTTGTTAGGAGTCAAGTGCAAGACATTTCCACCACCACCTTTACTGGCACCGCTCCTACCACCACCACTATTACCTCTAGGGTGAAGACCCATCCGTAAATTTCACAGACTGCTCATAATTTCACCCTGCTGTCCGTTATCCATGATGGAAGGCTTAACGGACGGCATTTGTCCGTAATTGTAGCCTTTCACCAAAAGGACAAAGGACGACAGGGCAAAACTACAGGCAGATTAGTTTCCCCAGCTGGAGTGAAAGGCCGAGAGTGTTCTGTGCTCTGAGGGGTTGGGGAGAGGCAGACAGATACGAAACAGACCTTCTTGCCAGGGTGTCTCCTTCCCTAAAGAAATGCAAATGTGGACAACTGGTAAATCTGCAAATGTAAAGGGGCTTGAAAACCCGCATCCACTTTAACCAAAGGAGTCACTTGAAGCTTTCTAATGGCAAATATATTTTCTTTTAGAGAGGTACCTTAACGGTGTTCCAAGGTGAGCTGTAGAGTGTGTGGTTTTAATGGAGTGTTATAAAAACTGTTAGTACTAGGTATATACTGTATATTATTCAAATCTGTATTTGAGAAGCACTTTTTTTATTTAACCAAAATGTATTTGCGCATTTTGTAGCAGCCTATATATGATGTAATTGTATTGATATAGCGCTTACTATCCCTGACGAGGCATCAAATGCATGTTTAAAATAAGGATTTATACATTCACCGTTCTTTCAGGGGCCTCAGTACCTCATAGTACTAACAAACACTGGCAAAGCCAATAGGTCTAGTCTACACAAGAGTTATTGGCTTTGCCAATGTGTTTTAGCCATGTTATACACCAGAGTGGCAGCTGTTCATGGCTAAAGGTTAATGGCACAGTGGTGAGGAGTGGAGTAGAGCGGCATAGGAGCAGTGGCGTAGAGCCCAGTGGTGCAGGGTACAGTGCAGTTGTTTAGAGTGCACTGGCGTAGAGTGCAGTGGTTTAGAGTGCAGTGGCATGAGTGGCGTGGGACAGAGTAGAGTGGTACAGAGTGCAATAGAGTAGAGTGGCATACAATAGAGTGGCAGAGAGTGCAGCAGTGTAGAGTGGTGCAGTGGCATAGAGGGCAGAGTAGACTCTTGTGGCAGAGTGCAGTGGCGTAGTGTAGAGTGGTGCAGTGCAAAGTAGAGTATAGTTGTTGGAAAATGGGTTATTGGTAGGGCAGGTAGGTACCTACACCTAGCAACAAGCCACTAACCTCCACATAGGTACAGTTAGGTCTCAGTAAATTAATCCCAGCTCTACCCTTGGTAGCTTGGCATCGAGCGTCAAGGCTTAACTTAGGAGACAAAGTGTAAAGCATTGAAATATCACAAAACAGTAATTAAATAAAACACAGGAAACAGTTTAAAAATCCAAAACCAATTTATAAAAATAGCTTATATTTTTATCTTTAAAATGACACAAAAACGATTAAAATTGGTTCATGGGAACCGGAGATATGAATTTTTAAAGTATTATTATTTTCTAGCGCTTAGAAACAAAAAGCGCCAATCGGGTCATCTGGTTGCACCAGGACCGGGGCAAAGTCAAACTTTCAGGCCGACCGCGATGGAGCCCTGCTCGGCTACAAGTCTCGGGAGGCCTCGGTTAAAAAGTTACCTTCTGACTTAGTCTCTTTTTTGATGTTTTTCTTCCACGGGACGAACCTGCCAGTTGAATCCGACCTCCTGGAGCCCTTGTCCGGATACGCGAAGTCGGTTTCCTCGGTGGTGATTTTTACCTTCGGACTTAGTCGTTTTTTCGAGATGAAAATCCTTCGACCGGGGTAAACCTGGATCTTGATCCGACGTCCATGGAGCCCTTCTCGGATACGATGGCTGGGAGGTCCTGGTCAACTTTTTACGTTCGGACTTAGTCTCTTTTTTGGATGTTTTTCTTTACCGGGACGAACCACGAAGTCAGGCCGGGTCGCGGTTGAGGCAAGCCGGCTAGAATTTCCGCGTCGGGTCGGTCCCTCTCTGGAGCTTTTTTCCAAAAATTCTCAAATCTTTTCCAAACTTCTGGGGCTTCACCCAGATGTTCTTTTAAGGTTCTTTTGGGGTCCACAGCTCACCCCAATTGTCCAGAAGTTCTGTGATGGTCCTTGGGGGGTGCGGACTTCAACTCCCAGAATGCACCTGGCGCAAACTCCTTTTTGGCCACTGGACAGTGGTCAGCTGGTCGCTTTCTTCAGGAGTTGGTGCAGGGGACTCTGGTTTAGCAATTTTTCACCTGTAGCAAACAGGGAGTCCCTCCTTGAACCAGTTGAAGCCAGGCAAAGTCCTTCTTGTGGTGAAGCCCAAGTGTGCAGCTGGTGCAGTCCTTCTGAGTGCAGGTTCCAGGTGCAGGCCAGGGGTCCAGCAGGGCAGTCCTTCTTCTCCTTAAGTTCCTTTCTTGTTGAATTCTGGAGGGGATCTGAGGTGTGGGTGCAGGTCTGCCAGTTTTATCCTTGCTCCTGGGTGAAAAGCAGGGGGGCCCTGGTTCTCCAATCAGGGACAGGGTCGTCCCCCTGTGATGACCACTTCCTGGGAAGTGTGGCAAAAATCCATCCCAGAAGGCAACAGTCTCTAAAAATCCAACATGGCTGAATCTGATTTTTGGAGGTTACATCTGGCTGAGCCCACCCACTGGTGTGGCTAAAAATCATAAACACACCCCTCTCCTGCCCTCTCCTAATCTAATCAAGGGGGCACCTAGTTGTCTGGGGTTGCAGGATGTGGGGGTGTTGCTGGGTGCTGCAAATGTCCTTCTCTGCCTTTGAAGACCAGTTTGGCAGCCCTCCCCCTTCCTGCCTCACCATCTGCTGAGGGGAGATTCTCTCCCCCAAGCACATTCCTTTGTGTGAAGTCAGGCCACTTCACACCTCATTAAAGTAGCCTGGCAGAAGCTGCTGCAGGCTGGCCAATCAGAGCACAGCAGCAAAAACAATGCAGAGCTGAAATTGGCAACTTTTTAGGTAAAGTCTAAACTTTTTACCTGGACTAGTTATATTAAATCCAACAACTGGAAGTTGTGGGATTTATTATAACAATCAATTTGATACCAAATTCTTGGTATGTAACATTTAAGGAGACTTTAAAATTTAAAATAAAGGCTGCCCATTCTAGCCTATGAAGGCCATTTACTTCAATGAGGGAAAAACGAATTTGGCTGTTTTTACCTCACCAGGGCTTATAAATCTATTTTTATAAAGTCCCTGCTTATAGTTACATGGCACCCAGCCCTAGGGGCACATAGGGCACACCTTAGGGGTGACTTATATGTAAAAATAAGGTAGTTTAAGACTTTGGAAGTACCTTTAATTCCAAAGTCGAATTTGCATATAACTTTAATTTAAAAGCAGCCAGAAAGGCAGACTTGCTTTTAAAATGACACTGGGCACCTCAGCAATGCACCTAGGTGTGCACCACCTATGCTGTGGTCCCTAAACCTACATGCCCTACCATATACTAGGGACTTATAGGTAGGTTAACTTAGCCAATTATAATTAGCCTAATTTGCATATCCATTTTACACAGAGCACAGGCCCTGGGACTGGTTAGCAGTACCCAGGGCACCATCAGAGTCAGGAAAACACCAGCATAAAGTGGAAAATGGGGGCAAAAAGTTATGGGGCCTCTGCAATCAGCCCCAGTTTCTCACAATAGTGCTGTAGAGTGCAGTCGCGTAGAGTGGAGTGATGCAGAGTAGATTGTATAGAGTAGAGTGGCATAGAGTGCAGTGGCATAAAAAGCAGTAGTACATAGTAGATTGGTGTACAGTACAGTGGCGGAGAGTGCAATGTTGCAGACTAGAGTGTCAGTGCAGTGATGTAGAGTGGAGAAGAGTGGCACAGAGAGCAGTGGCGTAGAGTACAGTGGTGCACAGTAGAGGGCAGTGGCGTACAGTGCAGTTGTTTCGAGTGCACTGGCGCAGAGTGCAGTGGCATAGAGTGGCATGGGGTAGAGTAGAATAGAGTGCAGTGGAGTAGAGTGGCATACAATAGAGTGGCAGAGACTGCAGTAAGGCAGAGTGGTGCAGTGTCATAGAGTTCAAAGTAGACTCATGTAAGATAAACGTAGAGTCCCTGACACACTCTAGTGCTGTGAGACTACAGACAAGTTGTGGGTACCTCCCATCCTGACATTAGGTGTGAGACTGACACCCACACCATCTACCCTGCCTCTTTAATTTTCTTTTTAGGTTGAAAGTCCATGGCCGGTTGGGGTAAGCCAGATGTTTTTGTTCAATTTTTTTAAACTAGCATAGGTTAATTACCCTAATGTTTCCCAAACTGTTTGCCAGGGGGTTTAAAATGCTCAGAAACATAATAAAAAAATTGCTGTTACTTTCTCTTCAAGAAAGAATGGGTAGATTTGGGTAAGGGGGTGGCCTTGCTGCACTACTGAAGGGCATTAATTTACTACTGAACAAGGACGTAATGTGACACGTGAATGTAGCATACCAGGAGACAATCACAAAAAGACCACAGTGAATAAATAGTGCTATGTTAAAAAAAGAGTGAATAAATGCGCTAACATAGTGAGGCATGGCCTCTCTTGAGTAAAACTAACGTTTGTTGTTGAATTTTTGCCCTGAATTTTGACCCTTTGTCCTGATTTTTGTCCTGAATTTTGACCCTTTGTCCTGAATCT